>NC_091578.1:14504463-14506963 GCF_042767895.1 Penaeus vannamei | reverse complement strand
AAAGAATGAGGACAGTTTAATAACAATCGTAATAACAACTAGAATCACCCAGAGAGCGCATACCACCGTCAGGGCAAATGGTCATTGATGCAATAAGAATATTCACACTTACAGAATTACACTAAAATCACCTCTTGCTCAAGTACACTGGCGACGTCCGTGCTCTCTCTCTCGCACTGCCGAGGAATCCCGTTTTTTAATGGGATCTAAGGTGGGCTAAGACGTACCTCTGGTAAATTAGATGATTTAATAAAAAAATATGTTTATAACTTTTTGAGTTATCCTGCTAACCAACTAAACTACTAACAAACTAACCAAAGCTTTAAAAAAGATAAAAAGAAACGACAAACAACGAAAATGATAATGATAATAATGATAATTATAAGGATAATTATGATAATAATCATAATAATGAAAAGAATGATAATAATCATGATAATCAAAAGAATGATAATCAAAAGAATGATAATTATATAATGATAATAATGATAACAATGACAATCATACTACTAATCATAACAGTAGAAATTATAGTTCTGATAATAATGATAGGAGTAGTAATAGTAATGATTATGATAATGACAAAACTAGTAATAATGATAACAGTAAAAAATAATGAATATAATGATCAAAATGATATTACACTAATGATAGCAGCAGCAGATTATATTGGTGATGGTAACAATAAAATTATGATAATGAGGATAATGAAATAAGTATGATAATCATGTTAACGGTAATATATATGATTATAATGATAGTAATGCTAAAAACAAAAACAATGACTATGATAGGAATGCTAATACTATTACTGCAACTAATGTATCATTCATACCTATGTTAATATTAATGGCAGTGAGAGTAGTTACGATAATATTGATAATGATATAAAAACAATATAATGATAATAATAATAATAGTATCTTTAATACTGGTCCTGATAATAATATCAATTATGATGGTTGAAATAAGAATAAAGATAAATATAATGTTAAAAATAACAACCTTTCTCATTATCATGATGATAATTATTATAATAACAGATGATGATTATAACAAAGATATTAATGATAGTGATAATGATTATGATAGCAATGATAATGATAAGAATGATTATGATAATGATAATGATAAGAATGATTATAATAATGATAAGAATGATTATGATAATGGTAATAATGACAATTATAGTAATGAAAATAGTAATGATAGAGCTAATCATGATTTTCATACTACTACTACAACTAGTGATTAGGATAATAATAATGATAATGATGATAATGATAATAATAGTGACGACAGTTGTAATAGTACTAGTATCAATAATAATAACAAATAATAAGAATACTGGAAATACTAATCGTTATGATAATGATGATAATGATAATTTTAGAAATGATTGTGATAATAATAATGATAATAATGAATATGATAATGATAATGTTAATAACAATATTGATGATAATGACAATAATTATGGTAATGATATAAAATGAAAATTATGACGATAGTAATAATAATAAATAGTACTAACACGACTTCTACTGCTCCTAATTATAATGAAAACAATAAAGATAATAATAATGATAATAATTATAATAGAAATATTAATGATAATATAGACAAAAGGAAAATGATAATGATGAAAATAATAATAATAATGATAATACTAAAAAAACTAATGAAACTAATGATACTGATAACAATGATAGCAATAATGATAATGATACCAGTGGAAATACTGATAATAACAACAATAAGTATAAAAAAATAATATAGATAAAGATAATATTGACGGTAATGGTAATAGTGATAATAATAGTCATGCTGATAATAAGAATAACTAATGATAATGATAACAATAATAATGATAATGATGATAACAATAATAACTATAATGATAATGATAACAGTAATAAAGATGATGATGATAGCATCATATGGAAGAGAAATGTCGCTAATATTTGCAATGACAATGAGGATGAATATATTGATGATAATAACAATAATAATAATAGCGATGATAATGATGATGATAATGATAGTGATAATAACAGGATCATAATAATAACAACAATAATAATAATTATTATATAATAACAACCGAAATGATTGATAATGATAATCATAATAGTGATAATCATAACAACAATCATAATGATGACAGTGATGATGATGATAATTGATTATGACGATAATGATTATGATAACACAAACAATGATAGTAATGATAATACAAACAATGATAGTAATGATAATACTAATAGTGATAAAAAATAATGATACTAATAGAAATGATAGTAACAATAATGGTGATAAGAACGTCAGGGAAATAGTGATAATATCAATTATAATAGTAAGAAGGGTGAGCACGAGACTACAATAATAATTCTAAGAATGATGATTTGAGAAAGAGAAAAAAGAGAGAATAATGATAACTATGATGATAATAATGGCAATAAAAATAATGGTAATCATAATGATAACAATAATTGCAACA
>NC_091578.1:14455460-14457960 GCF_042767895.1 Penaeus vannamei | reverse complement strand
ATTATTATTATTATTATTATTATTATTATTATTATTATTATTATTATTATTATTATCATCATTATTATTATCATTATTATTATTATTATTATTATTATTATTATTATTATTATTATTATTATTATTATTATTATTATTATTATTATATTCCTTGTATTTAGTATCATCATCATCACCCTCATCCTCGTCATTCTTATATATATATATATATATATATATATATATATATATATATATATATATATATATATATATATATATATATATATACATATATTCTTATTATTATTGTTAATATTATATTCATTATTGATATGAATGTGATGATGACGATAATGATAATAATGGTAATGTTGATGATAATAATGCTACTGTTAACAAAGATAGTAATAGTGATAATTTATGATATAATAATAATTCCTATTACATCTATTATGATTATTATTATAATTCTTATTAGCATCATTATTATAATTATTTATTGTCATTGTTACAATTATTTTTATTATCACAATTATCATTATCATTGTTATTATTACTGTTATCACCATTATTGTTTATCATTATTATCGCTATCACCAGTACCATTATTACCATCATCAGTTCATACTTTCTGCCTTAAGTATTGGCAGTTCTCATAGCTTAATTACATCCCGAGGAAGTGCGTCAAAACCTTAGGGTCGTCTTCTTTCAGTGATCAAATATTTTCATCAATACCCAAGCTGTATTTAATAATACCATCTTCTGTAAAAGTGTTGTACTCGATGTGGTATCTATGTTTTCTAACCAATTTCTTCGTTTTACTCCCGAGTACTCCTACAGTCACAGGTAGAACTATTACACTTCTTATGTTTCAAATTCTCTTTTATTTCCTTTCTCAAATCTTGATATTTCTCTCCTTTCACTGTTTTCCTTGTTACTAGTCGTACTATCACCTGGTACTGTAAAGTTAACGACGATGCAGTTTTTTTCTCTTTTATTCACGGCAAGTCGGGTCTTCTTGCTTTAATCATGTTATCACAGAGGATATTCACATTCCATAGTAGTTTTATCATGTCATTTTCCACCCTTTTTAGTTTGTATTTCTTGTACTGATTCCAATGCACTAGCCTTCAGCAATTATTATTATTATTGTTGTTATTATTATCATTATCATAATTATCATTAACATTGTTATTATCATTATTATCATTCATATTGTTATTATTATTATCATTATCATAATTATCATTAACATTATTATTATCATTATTATCATTCATATTGTTATTATTATTATCATTATTATTATTATTATTATTATTATTATCATTATTATCATTATTATTATTATTATTATTATTATTATTTATATTATTATTATTATTATTATTATTGTTATTATTATTATTATTATTATTATTATTATTATTGTGAATATTATTATTATTGTTATTTTCATTATTAATATTATCATTATCATTATTATCATTACTGATGTTATCATCATTAACATTATTATTACTATTTTCATTATCATAACTATTTTCAATATTATTATGATTTTTATTATTATTGTTTTTATCATTATTATTGTTACTATCATTACTACTACTACTATTACTATTACTATTATTATCATTATTGATATCATTATTATTATTTTAATTATCATTATCATTGGTGTTTTTATTACTGATGTTTCATTGTTATTACGATTATTTTCTTTTCATTAGTATTTCTAATTTTATAGTTGCTGTTATTGTCTTTCTGTTATCATGATTATCGTTGTTATTTTCATCATCATCATTACTATAACTGTTCTGAACATTATAATTACCATCATTATCAATATCAGTATTATCATCATTATTGTTACTATCACTGATATTATTACTAATATTACTGCTATTGCTACGTTGTTGATGCCATCATTTTTCTCATCTACTGTCTATGATTAACAATAACTAATAATAAGTTGTTTTCCCCTCATCTCCTTGTCATTATCAATCACATTAGTCTGTTTTATTCATTTTTTTCGATACTATTTGTGTGCATATCATGATCATCACCATTATCATTGTTGGTATTTTATCCATACTAGTGACGATTTCGTTATTGTTAATGATAAGAATTATCATGTAGAGGATAACAACATCAACACTATTGATAATGATTATAACAACAAACAATAATGATGATGACAGGATATGGATGATAACATTTTACTTCGTATTATGACAGGTATGGCAAATATAATGGTAACGATAAGATCAGAATATTAAAAAAGATGTGAATAAAAACAGTAATTCGATATGGTGCAGTAATAACAGTGATAGAAATAAAAGAACGGCATAAAAGGATAATCGTGATAATGATGATGATGATGATAATGTAGATGATTCAGATATCAACGACGAGAGAGACGATATAGATAATTACTTTACCTTCTATATTAATCATACTAATATTGATGACAGTAAACACATTCATAGGAAGAAATGATAGTTTGTGTTATCAC
>NC_091578.1:14437960-14442960 GCF_042767895.1 Penaeus vannamei | reverse complement strand
AATAATAACAACGATAATAATCTTAATAATAATGAGAATAATAATAATAAGGTCACTCTCCACCCTAACTCACCTCCCTCGACTCTCTCGCAGGTGTTTATCAAGAGCGAGCTGAAAGTGGGCGTGGTTTACGTCAGAGACAACCAGTTCACCGAAGAAGAGATCTTGGACAACAACGAAACGTCTCCGCTGTTTGAGGAATTCCTTCAGATCCTGGGAGATAAAGTCAGGTTAAAAGGTCAGTTTTTTTCTTATTTTTTTTTCTGGGGGGGAGGTGAGGTGGTAGGAGGGGAGTGGAGGAGTAGTGGAAGGGAAGGATGGAGGGAGAGAGAAGGAGGGTGTTGGAAGAGGAAGGAAAAGATGGAAGGAGAGATAGATAGGGATGGAGAATGAGATAGACAGAGAGATAGAGAGAGAGAGAGAAAGAGATAGATACAGAGAGAGAGAGAATGAGATAGGTAGATAGATAGATATACCCTTGGTATATTTATCTGTCTAGGAATGAGAGAGAGAGAGAATGAAATTGATAGATAGAGAAAGAGGGAATGAGATACAAAGATAGATAGAGAGAGAGGGAATGAGATACATAGATATATATAGAGAGAGGGAGTGAGATAGAGAGACAGAGAGCGAGAGAGACAGAGGAAAAATTAAAAAAAAGAGAATTTAGACCACGAACTCACCCAGAGCTTTCCTCCCGCCGCCCCCAGGCTTCGACAAGTACAAGGGCGGCCTGGACACAGTTCACGACCTGACTGGGCTGTACAGCGTGTACGCCCTCTGGAGGAACATCGAGATCATGTTCCACGTCTCCACGCTGCTGCCCTACGAGAAGCACGACCCGCAGAAGGTGAGGCTCGGGCTCTGACGTCGACCTGGGTGTGTGTGCGTGTGTGTGAGTGTATGTGTGTGTGTGTTTGTGTGAGTGAGTGTGTTTGTGTGTGTGTGCGTCTGTGTGAGTGTGTGTTTGTGTGTGTGAGTATATATGTATGTATATGTGCATGTATATATGTGTGTGTGTGTGTGTGTGTGTGTGTGTGTGTGTGTGTGTGTGTGTGTGTGTGTGTGTGTGTGTGTGTGTGTGTGTGTGTGTGTGTGTGTGTGTGTGTGAGTGTACATATACATGTATATATGTATGTATGTGTGTGTGTGTGTATAAGTGTACATATGTATGCATATATGTATAGAGCGTGTGTGTGTTTGTGTATGTGTACGTGTATGTGTATGTGCGTGTGTGTGTATGTGCACGCGTAAGTGCGTTCATTGGTACGTGTTTGTCAAATACAAACACGCGCATGAACACAGCGACGCGAGGTCGGCAAAGCCCTGAATCTCCTCGAGCCCCGAGCCCCCCGAGCGGCCCTCTCATCGCCCCTTGACACGGAGGCGCCGGGACTCACGCCCCTCTTAGGCGTCGCTCGGGAACACCAACGCTTAATTTTGTCTCAAAATAGTAAATGTCACAAGACAGTAAATTAAAGAATAGTATCATAATCATCATTGATATTAGCCAATTACATGCAAGCAAACAAGACTAAAAGGACCAAAAGCAATAAAGATAAGTTAAACAATAAGCGATAACTATTAACTGATAAGACAATAAATAAGTGAATAAATAAATAAAATAGAAATAGCAATAATGCAAATAAGCAATAAGTATGAAACAAATCAGACAAAAAGACAATAACTACCAATAATACTAATAAACGCTAAGTATGAAACAAATAAGAAAGAGACAAAACAATTAAAGAAAGTGAAATGAATTAAAATAAGAATAAGAACACCCACAAGCACTAAAGCCCTTACGCCCCCTCCCCCCCTCCCCCTCCCACAGCTGCAACGGAAACGCCACATCGGGAACGACATCGTCTGCGTCGTGTTCCTGGAGGCGGACAACACGCCCTTCTCGCCCGCCTGCATCAAGTCCCACTTCCTGCACACCTTCATCGTGGTCCGGACGAGTCCCAGGATCAAGTTCAAGCCCACGCGATACGAGGTGGGCGTGCGGGCGGGGTTCATCCATGCCGTGGGTGGAGGCTTTAGTTCAGGCTCATGAGATTTTGGAGAGGTTTCATGTTTAGATAAATGTTTTTTTTCGGGCTGATGATATAGATCAGTGTTGGGGTCCGCGTACCCTTGGGGGTGAGCAACATAGAGCATAAGGGTACGTGAACAAACAAGGAACACACACACACGTGTATTAAATTCGAATTTATTGACCAACACTGCTGCAATGCAGTCTTTTCATAATTAGTGTATAATATGCATTATCCTAAATAAAACAGTTTGTTTAGCCATGATGGACGGGGGGGGGGGGTATGTAACCGTACATGAAGGTAATAAAGGGTACAACAGGCGAAAATGTTTGGACAATGCTGATGTAGATAAATAAAAGGATAGATATAAGATAGATAGATAAGATGGGTAGACAGATGTATAGATAGTTATGATATATAATTGTGGATGTAGATGTAGATTTAGCTATAGACATAGATTTATCGATAAATATGAATTTAGCTATAGATATAGATTTATTTATAGATATAAAGTTAGCATATAGGTGAAGATAAAGCTATATATACATATGTAGTTATAAAAATATATATTAATAGGTATTTAAACATATAGACAGACAAATCGATGGGAATATATAGATGTAAAAATATGGATAGATAGGAAGTAAATAGCTAAATCGATATCAGATTGATCGATGGATTGATAGCAGATAGATAGACAGATCGATAGGACATAGATAGATAAATAACAGACAGACAAACAGATAGACGTCTTTTTCCCACGAGACATTCATCCACTGTTCCCCCCCAACCCTAAACCACCTCCACGACGCCCCTCAACCCCGCTCACCCCCACCCCCCCGCCGTCGCTCCCGCAGGTGGCCGTCGTGTCGCGGGACGAGGTGGGCGCCTACAAGCCGTACCTGTGGGAGCAGAGTTGCTTCGAGAAGGGCCCCATGTTCCGCGAGTGGCTCCTCACCAAGATCGTGAACGGCGAGAGGGCGTCTTACTCGGCCCCGAAGTTCGCGCGAATGCAGGACCGCACCCGCTCGCAGATGCTGGAGGACCTGGTGAACAACCTGCAGAACCACGCCGAGACAGGACAGATCCCCAAACCATACAGGTCTTTTCCCTTTCTCTTCGTTTTCTGTTGATTTAGTTCTATGTTTTTTTTTGCGTTTTTATTTTATCTATTTTTTTCTATCTCGGGATTTGGTGATAAATAGAACGATTTGATTTGATTTTATAGCTTCAATTTTTTTTCTCTGTGGAATAAGAATGTTTGAAATACATGGATGAATAAATAGATAAGTAGATAGAAGATTAAATTCACAAATAAATACACAAAACAAATATATAACCAAATCAATAGACACGCAAGCGTACAAATATAAACTCACAAACAAGCAAAGAAACACATAAACAATCAAAAAAGAAAGAAAAAGAAAAAATCAAAACGGATCCCAAATAACGCCCCTTCCTTCCCTATCACAAACAAACAAATATAAACGCACAAACAAACAAAGAAACACATAAACAATAAAAAACGGATCCCGAATAACGCCCGTTCCTTGCCTCCGGCGCCCCGACAGACGCGGTTCTTGGCGACCGATTGGCCACATGCGTCCCTCCTCGCCCTTGCTGGACTCGGTGCGAGACCTGTTCGAGGGCCACGACCAGCTTGCCAAGGACTTCACACGTGCCTTTCACAACAGCGAAAACCACTTCAACAACATGCTGTTCGATGTCTCCTTCATGGTCGGGGCTGGCAAGGAGAAATCCAAGCTGTACGGCGTAAGGGCGATTCTCGGGGTGCGGAGCAGGTGAGTCACGCCGAAGGGGGTGCGCGGAAGGTGGGGGAAGGGAGGGAGGGAGGGAGAGGGAGTGAGGGAGGGAGGGAGAGAGGGAGAGGATGTGAGGGAGTGAGGGAGGGAGAGGGAGGGAGGAAGGGAGAGAGAGTGGGAGAAAGAGAGAGAGAGTGGGAGAGAGAGAGAGAGAGAGAGAGATAGAGAAGGAGAGAGATTGAGAGGAAGAGAGATAGATAGATAGATAGAGAGAGCAAATATAAAAATAAACAGAAACAGATAGAGTGTAAAAAGTGAGAGTGAGAGAGAGAGAAAACAAAATAAAATAAAAGAGAGAGACATTGGTTAATTGACACTAATAGATACAAGAGATGAAACTGTCAGCTGATATATGACCTGATAAAATAGTTTCTTAATAAGTAATCTAACATCAAATGACTGAAAAGGGTACACTAAGAAAAGGAAACTAGTGCACGAAAAAACAATCAAAATTGATAAAGAACAAAAATCTCCAATACCGCCAAAGAAAAAAAAATGTGCCCTTAATTTTAAATGAGACACAAATCGAATTTTCCTAAATCTTTGGCCAAGGCATTTATTTACTCGAGTTCCAGAAATATCTCCAGCCTCGCATGCCGTTAAATGACCTTTGACCCGGCATTGCAGAGTGTTCCAGGAGATGCTGTATGGGTTCAGCACCGGGTTCGGGTCACCGCAGGTCTCGGTAGCCGACATCCTGGCCCGCGCCGTCCCCACGCTGCACTCGCCTTCTCATAAACCAAAGAGCTCAAACTTTCTGCAGGTCAGTACCTCATGACCCCAGCCCCCCTCATGACGCCAACCTTCCCCTACCTCATAACGCTATCCTCCCCCCGACCTCATGACGCCAGCCTCCCCCTACCTCATGTCGCCAGCCTCCCTTTACCTCATGACGTCAGCCTCCCTCTACCTCATGACGCGAGCCCCCCTACCTCATGACGCTATCCTCCCCCCTACCTCATGACGTCAGCCCCGCTCATGACGCCAGCCTTCTCCTACCTCATGACGCCAGCCTCCCCCCTACCTCATGAGATGTATTTCCGACAAAGATAAAATCAAAACCGGTTGAATACATTTCTTGTATTGTGAAGATATTCGTTCTCATTCATACCTTTCCACATTCATCTTTCTACCGTTTTTG
>NC_091578.1:14420460-14427960 GCF_042767895.1 Penaeus vannamei | reverse complement strand
GAAGTGCATATTTACAAATATATATGTAACAAATAAAGAAATGATATAAAGAATGGTTCTTAAAAAGCGTAAGAATGGAAAGGATACTTAAAAACAACGCCATTCACAGGAAATTCACATTTCTATTAGCATGAGATTCCCAAATGTTTGTGCATGAGTAAAGGTTTTGCAAAATTTTGGTGCCTGTTACCTTTAAGCTACTCTTTTCAATTTGTTTTCTTATCAGTTTCCACATCTCGTTTGTTTATTGTATATATCATTTGATTATTATCTTATATCACTTTGATCATAATTTTGATAACCAGTACAGTAAGATTTCTTTTATCTTTGCTATTATCATCGTTACTGATTTATCAAAAGTATCTATCGAGGATATTACTTTTATTCATTTTACTGTTACTGTTGTTAGTACCACTAGTATTATAAGCATTACTATTTCTATTATCAGCATTTATTATTGTTATTGTCCTTATGATGATATCTTTTAATCTGGTTTCTTCTATTCATATCAGCCAGAATAAAGGTTATATAAAGTACTATAAATCGACGAAAAACAATTATTATTTCTATTTTCATCTCTTATTTAGCATATACAAATCTTTTATTTTTCCTTTCTTTCTCTTTGCATCGATTCTATTCGTAAAATAATTCAAGTGTTCTCAGTGTGATGGTAAAACAGCATGCAAGTGTTGCATTGTAAAGTTAGTGTATCGTAGTTTTCTTATTTTAACTCTGTATTTTGTGGCATTTGACCAAATATAAAGTAGGCTATCTGATATATAAAAAGATATCTTATCATTCCATAGTTTTGTGATTATAGAGTTGCTTCTAAAATTCATAAAATTTATCTTCTTTACTTCTTATTGTAATGACTTTCAAATTTGTAGATTGAATATAAAAATTACTTCTGTAAGTTTCTGCTCAGAACAACTAACATATAATTTTGACAAATGTAATTGATATAATGTTGAGAGAGAGAGGAAGAGAAAGAGCGAGAGAAAGAGAGAGAGAGAGGGAGGGAGAGAGAGAGAGAGAGAGAGAGAGAGAGAGAGAGAGAGAGAGAGAGAGAGAAAGAGAGACATAGAGAGAGAGAGACAGACAGACAAACAGACAGAGGAAGATAAAAAGAGAGAGAGAGAGAGAGAGAGAGAGAGAGAGAGAGAGAGAGAGAGAGAGAGAGAGAGAGAGAGAGAGAGAGAGAGAGAGAGAGAGAGAGAGAGAGAGAAAGGGGGGGGGGGAAGAGAGACACACAGAGAGATAGATAGATAGAGAGAGAGGGGGTGGGTAGCAAGAGAGGAGAGAGAGAGCGGAGAGAAAGAGAGAAGCAGACACACACACACGCACACACACACACACACACACACACACAAAGAGAGAGAGAGAGAGAGAGAGAGAGGGAGAGAGAGAGAGAGAGAGAGAGAGAGAGAGAGAGAGAGAGAGAGAGAGAGAGAGAGACAGAGAGAGACAGAGAGAGACAGAGAGAGAGAGAGAGAGAGAGAGAGAGACAGGCAGACAGACAGTCAGAGAGTTAAAGAAAGAAGAGAGAGATAGATTGATAGGTAGATAGATAGATAGATAGAGAGAGAGAAATAGAGATAGAGAGAGAAAGAGAAAGAGAGAGAGAGAGAAAGAGAAAGAGAGAAAGAAAGAAGAGAGAGAGAGAGAGCAAGAAACAGAAAGTATGAGAGACAGAGCGAGAGAGAGAGCGAGCACACCCACCACCCTCCCCTCGACACCCCCTCTGTCTCACCGCGCCCTCTATGCCTCTGTGAGCAGTTCACGATCATAGAGTTCGAACACGACACTCTGAGGATCCTGCTGGACTACCTGCACACCGGCTCCTGTCCTCTCACCTGCACCTCCATCCCGGGCCTCATCTGCGCCGCTGAGCACTACGACCTCCCCGAACTCCTGCAGGCTTGCTTCCACCACGCCAAGCAGTTCCTTCGGATAGAAGTGGTGAGTCGGGGGGGTTCCGGTAGGGTGGGGGATGGGGGGGAGTATTGGTTCTCGCGTGATACTTTTATTTGGAGGTATATTGGTATTCAGACATACGTATGCACGTTCAAACTCGAATGTCCACATACACTATAAATAAACTGGCAGACAACACACAAACGCGCATACACACACACGCACGCACGCACGCACACACACACACACACACACACACACACACACACACACACACACACACACGCGCACACACACACACACACACACACACTCTCTCTCTCTCTCTCTCTCTCTCTCTCTCTCTCTCTCTCTCTCTCTCTCTCTCTCTCTCTCTCTCTCTCTCTCTCTCTCTCTCTCTCTCTCTCTCAAACACACACAAACAAACAAAGAAACTAATAAACACCCAAACAATAACCCAAACAAACACGCACACCAATGAAAAAATGATTGAACGAAAATGCACAAATCCTCCATGTCCTTCCTTTATTCACCCTGCCTTCCTCCCCGACTCCCAGGTTTGCAACATGCTGAGCAGTCTTGAGAACTACTACTGGCGATACACGTCCGCGTCAGAGCTGGTCAACATGATCCTTGCTTTCGTCGAGACACGGGCGGTGCAGGTGAGTATAGCATTATGCTCATTCTGGTTTCCTGAAATTTGTTATGACTTTCTGTATGAGTTGTAATTAAAGCGGAGATGTCGCTATGAGTCACTTAATTTTTTTTCTGAAATATCATGTGATTCTTTCTTTCTATTTTTTTCTTTTCTTTTAATAACCGCTCTTGTTCTTTTTCATTGTCCCTTTTCCTGTTTATTTCTTTTCTTACCTAATCAAAACCAATGTCTCTATTTTTATTTATTTTTTTAGGTTAGGCATATCCCTTACATTTTTTCTTATCATTACTCTCCCTTCGTTTTCTTTCTTTTTTCGTCACTCATAATTCCCTTAATTTCTTTTTATCACTACCCTTCTTCCTCCTGGTTTCTGTTCTTGCCAGTCAAAACATCTCCCTTAGATTTTTTATCACCATCTCCCTCCTCCTTCTTTCTTCTCTCACCAATCAAAACATCCTTTTACCAACTACAAATCTTATGTTTCTCTTTAGCGTTATCCATCGTCCTTCCTTTTTATTTTACCAATGAAAACAGTTTCCTTAATTTCCTTATATCACTACGCCCCCTCCCTTCTCTCCTTATCATTCAAAACTTCCTTCTTATTCTCGCTTTATCATAACCCTCCCCCCCACTTTCTCACAAATTAAACTATACTTTATCATAACCCTTCCTCGTCCTTATTCCTTTTCTTCCCAATCAAAGTATCGTTATCTCTTTCTTACTATTCTCCCTCCTTTCCCCCCCTATCCCTTCTTCCCAATCAAAACATCATCCTCATTTACCCTTTATTATAACCCTCCCCCCGACTTTCTCACAAATCAAAGTATACTTTATCAGAACCCTCCCTCGCCCTCATTCCCTTTCTTCCCAATCAAAGCATCTTTCGTAATCTCTTTCTTACTATTCTCCCTCCTTTCCCCCTCTATCCCGTCTTCCCAATCAAAACATCATCCTCATTCACCCTTTACAGTAACTCTCCCTCCTTCCTTTTCCCGCGCAGGTGTTCGAAAGCCCGGACTTCCTTCAGCTGTCGGAGTCGATGGTCAACATGATGATGGCGCGAAACCTCGAAGTCGCCGAGATCACGAAATTCGAGGCGATGCTCACGTGGGCCAAGAACCGCGTGAGAGTGAAGGGCGCCTCGAAGGTGGACTCCCGCGTCGAGTTCCGCTGCATCATGGAGAGGCTGACGAGGGAGCTCAAACTGTATAGGATCTCTCCGCAGGATCTTATCAAGGTTGGGAGGGCGAGGAGAAAGGGAGTTTGGGCTTTCTGCTGGATCTCCGTTTTCTTTGCTTTCTTTGACTCCGTTTTCTGTGGATTTTTCCTTCCTATACTCTGTTATTCTTTGCTTCTCTCTTTCTAGTACATTTTTTCATTATTACAATCAACTTGATTACTGTTATTTTGTTAACGATTTTAAAAAAATAATTATCGGTGCCATCAATAGTAGTAGCTGTGGAAGTATCGTTTTTTGACATTGCCATCATTATTACCTTTATGACCATCTTTACCACCTTTATTTTATTTTGTCTACATTCATTTATGTTCTCATACTTATTTTTAATGCATTTCACGGTCAGAATAGATTTATGAATTATATGACAGATAAGGCCAACTACAACAGTAATAATAAAAATCTTTTGAAATGTGATTCTGATGATGATAGTGTGAAAGATGTTGATGATGATAATGACGAAACAGAAGATAATGATAGTAAAAAAAAGAGGTAAAGATGAATATGGCAATGCCACGAGAGAAGATTCTACCGACAGTCCTTCTAACCCCCCCCCCCCTCCCCCCAGATCGTGCTGCCGAGCAAGGCCATCAAGAACGAGCGCATCCTCGAGACGCTGATGTTCCAGGCCAACTCGGGGATGTACCGCATCAACGATTCCTACCTGGAGGCGTGCCAGCAGAGACTCCAGAAGCAGGATTCCAAGTTCAGCGAGTGGGAATCGTTCGACTACGGCCTATAGCACCAACCGGACGGCCTCTCCTTCTCGGCGCGCAGGACCTCGCCAGGACGCTAGTGGGATGCTAGGGAGATGGGGGGAAGGAGGGGACAGGAGGGGGATGGAACCGGGTGGAAGCCGGGATCGGAGAGAGGGCGGAGTGAGAGGGAGTTCGAGAGGGGGCGGAGTGAGAGGGAGAGGGAGAGGGGAGACGAGAGGACTGTGGATAGCTATTTATGGAAATCTTTCTCTAATGACCTTTATTGCTGGTTGATTCATCTACCAATTTATGCTTCTATAATCATATCCATTTTATTTGAACCCAAACAAACAATACAGGGTTTCCACATAAACAGAATCACTGTGTTGTGAAAGAGAACAGATACGACATCAATGTGGCACTAATCACTTTATAATTCGTGGGTCCCTCTCTATTTTTTCTCTCTGCCCGTCTCTCTCTCTCTCTCTCTCTCTCTCTCTCTCTCTCTCTCTCTCTTTCTCTCTCACGAGGCCTAATCAGAAGTTAGTGTTTCTGTGGCTACTTTAATTATGGGGAAAAAGAAAGAAAAGAAAGCGAAATAGTGACATATAACAAAGAAAAAAAAATAGGACACGAACTCTGGTCGTATAAAATCGTGTCCGTGTTCTCGCATATTTCCAAACGATAATAAATGAAAAATTAATAATTTTGGCATTGAAAAATGGCAAAGGAAAGATTTAAAGATTTAAAAAAGGAAAGAAAAGAAATATATGTCGTGTAAATTCGTTTTTTGTCTATTACATGTTGATGAATTCCAAGTGTGAAATCTGAATTTATATATATATATCTTCTGGATGTAAATTCTGAGACAACCTCTTCTGATGAACGGTGAACGCTTAGAGTATATATATACATAATTGTTCAAGCAAGAATCTGGTTACTGATAGACGCACAAGCCATTACATCGAGTGTCTAAACAGCGGGACGTCGGAAATGGCGCCAAGGCGGGAGGCGACCGTGTTTTGTTTTCGTCGTTCGGTTCGGCCGGAGAGCCCGAGTGTTTCGCCCGCGCCCTCTGCCTTCACTTCGGTTCGCGTTGTAGGGGTGTTCATGTACGTTTTTGTTTTCCGTGTGTCTATCCATATATACATGCTTGCGTAAAAAGCGTACACACACACACGTAGAAACACACACACATGAACATATGTATGTATCTGTCCACAGGTTGGGGTGTGTCCTCGTGTTTCTGTTTGTAGATGCGTAACAGTTGGTACGTGCTTGTGTGCATTTGTTTTTGTATGTGTAAGTATACATGCATACATGCACCCATATGTGTGTACAAACAAATATTCATGTGTAGATTTATACATACATATAATATATATATATATATATATATATATATATATATATATATATATATACATAAATATATTTGTATATATATTAGTATATATATATATATATATATATATATATATATATATATATATATATATATATATATGATTATTCGTTTCTTTACTTGCGTCACATTAACTCTTTCGGTATTTCTCTTTTCCACCTTTATTCACGTTCCTTGATAATAACAGTTTCGAATCTGCCTTTGTTGTTGCCAGGTGTCGCTGGGGAAGTTATTTCAGGAAGTTGCGTTCTCGGAGGCCGAAGGAACTGGCGCGTCCTGCCGCTGCCGCGTCGGGAGTGGGAGCTGTGGTGCGGGGAGTGCGATATTCATACATGCATATATGTATATGCACACACACACACACACACACACACACACACACACACACACACACACACACACACACACACACACACACATATATATATATATATATATATATATATATATATATATATATATATGTATGTATGTATATATATATATATACATAATACATATATATACATATATAATATATATATATATATATATATATATATATACATATATATACATACATACATATATATATATATATATGAGTGAATAAATAAATATATATATATATATATATATATATATATATATATATATATATATATATACAAGTGAACACACGTGTGTGTGTATATGTGTGTGTATATATAAATATATATAAATATACATATGTATATGTATATATATATATATATATATATATATATATATATATATGTGTGTGTGTGTGTGTGTGTGTGTGTGTGTGTGTGTGTGTGTGTGTGTGTGTGTGTGTGTGTATAGCGAAGTTGACCGAAAAAGAAAAAAATTACCGAGATAGTCGCCCTGCTTTTTCTCCCTGTTATCGGATATCAAGAGAATTATGTAAAATCTCATTTTAATAATGACGACCACTGCTATCATTCTACTCGTTACGTCAGATAATTTTTGTTTTCAGATATTTTGATGAAAAAGACAATATGGTAGTAGTCCACCATTGTCAGCAATTTGCAAGTTTACGTATTCATTTCCAGTTTCTACCTCTGCCTGAGCGCCCTTCCCCAGTAGATGAAAAAGCAGTCAATAACAAAACACGAATTGCGTTTACTCGGTCAGCCATTGCTCTCTCTTTCCTTTAGGTACGTTGCGTTATCTTTTTCTACTCACAATGACATACAAATTCACGGATGAATTCAAATTTAATACGTTGCTTGAGAGTGAAAAGAACGATAAAAAATAAATAGAAAACGAGCATAAACTTTAGAAGGTAAACTTTAAAATTTTGAGATGGCTAGCACTACTTTAAGCTCGTTGCCCTCGCGAGACATTCACTAACGAGAGAATAAACTGTCATTTTCCAGTTACAAGTAAATAGTTTTAGCAGAGAGCAAATGTCAGCCTCTTTTATAACATATATTCATTATCCGTTCGCGATACGTTGCGTGGAGAACGTGGTCTTAAGAGAACATTTGTATCTAGTATGATTTAATACTTCTAGGATAATCTTCTCCATCGCTAGATAAGTAAGTCGATCTAGATTAGATAAAAACAGGATTCGGCAGCATTATCT
>NC_091578.1:14410460-14415460 GCF_042767895.1 Penaeus vannamei | reverse complement strand
CCGGACGGAGCAGCCACTCTCTTAAAAAATAAATTGTCAGAGACCACCTTTGGGGCAGTCCTGCTGTTGTTATCGGTGTAGATTTGTTAATTTTCTCGAGCCTGTGTCAGGAATACCTCGCTTGACTCGCGGTGCCACTCGGACGTGTCATATGGCACCGCTCGGCTTAACTCAAGTGTGATGACGCCAGAGTGAGGAGACAGAGTCGTCGATCGTCTTTTGTTTTCCCTCGAGTCTCGCAAGGGATGGAGAATGGAAGAAAACGGAGAGAACCACTCTGAATGCAAAGATTTTACGCTCTTGTTTTTATGTGTTAGTGAGAACTTATGTGTAGAAAATTACAAATAAATATCGGTGGGGTACTAGGAGTTTGTAAGGGGAAAACGCGACAGATCGATTTGGAGTTATCTGACATTTATACCGCTTTGTCAAGGATTTTATACGCGTGACAATAACACGGAATACTTGTATATTCAGAGAACAGTATTTTTTAAAATAACCTTTGCAAATTTGGGGGGATTGATGTAGATATCTAGAATTTATAACTGATTCGATAAAACAGGTGTTTAAAAAAGGATGGAGTGATCATCAGAAATAATAAAAAGGACATGAAAAAACTCAGCTGTTAATGTTGAAGCTCCATTGGTTTATTGTTTATTTTCTCTCTCTTCGTTCGTGTGGTTTGCTAGTAATATTGACGTTTTAACGGACATTTAACTTGCGACACTAAAGTAATACTGCACAAGAGGGGGTAAAACATGTAATAGAAAAGAGAGATTTGTGAATCTCTCCGTACGAGAAAATCTTCCATAGAAAACATAAACTATAAGGCTTTCAATTTGTGAAAAAAGAAAACGATTTGTGTAAAAGGAAACGGGAAACGAAAACTTTAAAAAATGTAACGAAAAAAAATATTGTATGTTCTTTTTCTTATATATATGTATATCTTAGGGTATAACAATGTGTCGCAAATTAATGAGTAAAAAAGATATATGCCTCACATTTTCATAAATTGAGAAAAGGAGATTTCTCTAGCAATCGTGAACGTCATCGCCACAATGTTTACCTGTAGAGAAAAAGAAAAAATATATATAAATAAATACCCCCCCCCCCCTTGCTGTGCAAACTATGTGTTCGGAATGTATAACAATCATGTTGTAGATTAATCAAAAAAATGTTATTTGTAATAATGTTGCAAGAGAGAGTACCTTTTGTTGTCATCTCTAGCGAAATATTTTTCTACTTACTTTTTCATAGCTACAACTTTCTAGTGCTGCGAGATTTCTTTGGATTTCTGAAGGGGTACTAAACCCCTGCGCGCAACTGTGTATGGTGAGTGTTCTCAGACAATAAAAAACAGATGGAAATCCACAAGGACCCTTTATACCCTCTTATTATGTAAATCGGAATAATAGAAAGGTATAATGATCTATTTGTAGACGCACACACAAACATACATACAAACACACACACACATACACACACACACACACACACGCATACACACACACACACACAACACAGATACGATATAATTTCACACACTTTAATTATTTTCATGAGACGGGGATCCCTAGGCTTAGCTACAGTCAGGGTCGATTTATCTCATTTATCATTGCTATTGTGGACAGCTGACTATTAAATTTTCTTGTCATTTCAATAAGAACCCAGACTGAATTGTAACGAAAGAGGTTCAGGAGAGATTGGGGGGGGGGGGGGGGCATGGGATACGATTAGATTCGCCAGGACTTAACAGAGACGAGTTTTGATCAGATGGAAAATGACAGTTCTGCGGATCCCTGAGTAAACATAGTCGGATCCTACATGACTCCGACTTCTTTCATTTAAGTAATTTAGAGTGGGATATATGCTGACGTCTTCAGGCTCAGGATCAAGGAACTCAGTGTCCATTTCAGAGGTGAAATGACTACTGTTACATTCAGCAAAATCCCTGGACTATAGACGTCTTGAAGGTGGAATGTAATCATCCTTATACAATGCTGGCTTTATAGTTACCTTCCTTTACCTTTCTTCATCCGCCTTCTTTCTGTGGCTTTTCTAACGAGGCATTTGAGTTTTGATCTTATTACGGTCAGTCACCATATAACAAAATCATACAAGCGAGTATCCGTCATATTATCAGATTATAGTCTGATGATATGACGGATACATACGGTGCTTACGGTACTTATTTACCTATTAACTTTAAGGATAAGTTTCATAAATACACAGTTTTTCGCAAATCAGTTTTTTATCTCTATCCAATTCCAAACGGACATGCCAAAGTGAATCGGTTGTAGGAATCACTACACGATGTGTTTCGGGGGATACCTGCCAACCACAAGACTATTGTTGTAAGATCGCAATGCATTCCCTTGCTCGTTTTCTATTCAAGATTATTACTGTATAGAGCGACGGTCTCTTCCTAGCATCAGTCCTTCCTTTTCGGCATATACCCAGTATATGTGGCTTTTATCTCTTTTCTAGTATTTCTACATTTTTGATTATATGATTCCAGAAATACTAGAGCACTAAAACAGTTGGTAAAAAACAATTCATAGGAATAAGGACTTTGTGGATTAGTTTGGTGATAATTTTTTATCAACTGATTAGAGACAAAAAATCTTTAGTTTCCCTATAAACCAAGTTTTCTATGGAAATATATGAGAGAGGTAACTATTGTAAATTCTCATCTCAGCTTTCGTTGTTCTATTCCTAATCATATATTTTTTTCTGCTCTTTGTTATCGTTACCGGAGTCTTTATTTTTCAATCATTCATTTAATTACTCCCTACCCCTCTTCCGCAACCATAAAGCAAATGTATGACACGAATGCAACTTAATATTTCTTTAATTTCCGTTCACTTCAGTTGCTTGTATTTTCATTTCTTTAAAGGAACCGTTCCGCCTTTAGGGCGAAGAAAAGTGAAAACTACGAAAAAAGTCAAACATTTCAACAAAATGGCTGCAAACGCACTCTAATTGTGTTTGGGTCTCAGCGCGAAAACCTTTACAACTTAGATATATATAAAATTATTTCCATCCTTCGATTTGTGCATCTATGACTATCCAGTCAATTAATAATACTCAAATATTTACCATAAAAACGCTCCTAAAAATCAATCCGCAATAAATTTCTGGTGGTTGTTGGCATGTCCTCGCAGTTGCCAAGTGTGCCCTTTTCTCCTTTGAGAAGAGAGTCTGCACAGCGATTTATATTGTGATTACTTGTCCTTGAGAGAGGGTGGCAGAGGGACGGGGGCTTGGACCAACAATGAGAAAGTGGAGAATTATGATAAATAAAAAATGATTGTTTCAAATATTTCTAAAACGTCTTAGTAGGAATGTGTCTGAGGGCGTTTAGAAAATATAATATTTTTAAAAATCAATAATGGTTGTTGTGATAGTAATAATGATCTTAATAAGGATGGTAATTATGAACGTAACTGTATTAAGAATGATGATGATGATAATGAAAAATGTGATGATAATGATAATCATCAACTGTACATTGTATCAAAACTATTATAATAATAGTAATAATAATGATGAAAATGATAAAGATAACAATAATGATGATAATAATTATAATAATAATAATGGTAATAACAATGATGCTAATGTTAATTAATGATAATGATAATATTGATAATGATAATAATGATAACAGCAATGACAATAATGGTAATGATAATAAAGCAACAACAGCAGCGACAACAATAACAATAATAATGTTGATAATAATTATCATAGTAATTATCAAAACGATAATGATAGTGATAATGGCAATGATATTGAAAACAAGATGAACAATGATAATGATAATAATATTGATAATGATAATGATAAAAAATATGATAGTAATAATGCTAACAATAATGATGATAACAGTAATAGTAATAATGATAACGATAGTGGTAATGATAATAAGAATAAAGATAATAATGATACTAATGATGACATTAATAAAAATAATGATAATAACAATGAAAATAATACTACACGATTATTCGTCTACTACTACTAATAATAATGCTAATGATAACGATAATGATACTTGTAATAATAATAACGATAATAATGATGATAATGATAATAATGATAATAATAATAATAATAATGATGATAATAATAATGATAATGATAATAATAATGATAATGATAATAAAAATTATAATAATCATAATGATATTGATAATAATAATGATTATAATAAAAGTGATACCACAAGTACTACTTCTACTACTACTACAACAACAACTACTACAACTATCAATAATTATATTGTTTATAGTAATGATAAAGATGATAAGAACAACAACAATTCTATTCTATTCTTTCAGCCTCCTCTTTTAAATCCGCTGTTGGACATAGGCCTTCCCCAGACTTTCTTTCACGTCGTTCTGTTTCCAGTCCCCCAGAAATATATATATATATATATATATATATATATATATATATATATATATATATATATATATATATATATATATATATATATATATATATATATATTTAAGACTCACAGACAACAGAAACCGCCTTGATGTTGCTTGAGACGTGTAGCAATCATAGATAATCATATACCAGAAATAGAATTAAGTAAAACATAACCATAACATATAAATACAAGAATACACGGGAGATGATGATACAATGGACGTATCACTGCAAACCACTACAACTTTTCGCAGAATAACTCTTCTGAGTAAGATGCTTATTGCCTTCCGCTCTTCAACTGGCTATAGATGTTCGGGATAGTCTCACCAAAAATAGATCACGCAAATAAGATCAAACAGATTCACATGTAAGATTTTTTTTTTTTTTTTTTTTTTTTTTTTTTTTTTTACATTATAAGCAAAGAAAATCAAATTGGATGGAGAGGGAGACAGGTGTATAAGGCAGTTGTGACGTAAAGTAGACATTCATTAGCCTTATAAGTAAAGAAAATTGTATTGGATGGAGAGAGATGAAAAAAAAAAAAACATTCATTAATCTCA
>NC_091578.1:14395460-14402960 GCF_042767895.1 Penaeus vannamei | reverse complement strand
CATTTTGTTCTGTTGCGAAGAATTTAATTTTGTTGTAGATTTATAAAGGAAAAAAAGAAAAATAAGGGATACAGGGTAAAAGGGAGAGAGAAATAGAATATATATATATATATATATATATATATATATATATATATATATATATATATATATATATATATATATATATATATCAAAAGCACGGACATAAGTGTATCCATGCTTGTTAGAATGCACGTGTGTGTGTGTATGTTTGCGTGTGTGTGTGTGTGTGTATAAGTGAGTGTCTGTGTTTGTTTGCAGTGTGTCTTTTCTCACTATCTCTCTCTCCCTCTCCCTCTTTCTCTCTGCCTATCTATCTATCTTTTTTTTTTCTCTCTCGCTTCCTCTGTCGACAATGGCGCTCAGGGGTTTTGACACTTGATGGAAGTTCTGAGTGCCTTGAGCCGGTCAGGTACAAGAGTAATTGCTTGATTACATCAAAGTATGGGCGCATGAAACCCAAGTTTGAAAAACACGTTTATGCTGCAGTCGTTGTTTGCAGTGCGTCAAGCAAGCAGATCTGTATATATACATATCAGTTGGGATAGTTTCTATATAGTTAAACATCGACGATGAAGTGTCGGCAATACACCCACTGGTGTTGGGACCGCTTCTTCTCTCTGCGAAGAAACGATATATGAGGATTCGCCTTTGCCAATTTTTGAGTATCAATCTATCGGTATCACCGTAGACTTTTCTATGTATCGATGCCCATCACTGATTAGGATTTACGTAAGACTGTCTCAGGCGATTATCTGTTTTAGAAATTATAACAATAATATTACGATCCCAGAGCATCCTCGGGTTTCGAATAAGAAGGGAAATCATAGCAGCTTCTTGCTAACTAGATGTTTGGTTTGTCATATTTATGTCTTACATTGTCACGACGACATTATTACTGATTCTTTTTGTAGAACTAAAATTCAGATTACAAAACAAATACGTCATTGATAATAATCTGTCAACCGTTGCAGACAGAAAGTACGAATATCCGGTGATTGCAGGTGATTATTTGGGTTGATAGCTTGTGTGACGTCAGAGCACCGCTACTGACGTCAAAAGTATATTGGTGACGTCACGAAAAAATAATCGGCAGGTGGATAAATGATGCAATGCTCCTTATGTGGGAAAAAGAGGACTCGTTCCTGGTTCTATTATGGGTCGTTGGGGAAGATCACATTTCGGGACGCAAGGCTCATGGGCTTGGGTTTCACAAGCTGTGTAGAGCATGAACTTGGACACGTGGGTTAGTATTCAGAAACATTAAACTAATATTCATAGCTTCAAACATTTAGAAAGAGTAGCATGTGAATGAAATGAAGAAGTGGTTAGATTTTCTTTTATTTATTATCATTATATATATATATATATATATATATATATATATATATATATATATATATACATATACATATATATATATATATATATATATATATATATATATATATATATATATATATATATATATATATATATATATATATATATATATATATATATATATATATATATATATATATATATATATATATATATATATATATATATATATATATATATATATATATATATATATATATATATATATATATATATATATATATATATATACATATATATATACATATATATATATATATATATATATATATATATATATATATATATATATATATATGTGTGTGTGTGTGTGTGTGTGTGTGTGTGTGTGTGTGTATGTGTGTGTGTGTGTGTGTGTGTGTGTGTGTGTGTGTATGTATATATATATATATATATATATATATATATATATATATATATATATATATATATATTTATTTATTTATATATATTTTTTTTTTCTTTCTTTCTTTTTTTCTGTTCTTTTTCTTTTCTTTCTTTCTTTCTTTTTCTTTTACATTAATGTGCTTGGTGATTCCGGCCTAAATAATGAAGCCAATATTTTTCTCCTCGAATGATAATAAGTCCTGGATGTTGCATGAAATATCATTACGTATGTTTGTTTTTCTTTCTTTTTTTAACTTGCAAGCTATGTTTTTATTCGCGTCAAAAACGATATTCACGGCGGCAGTAAGATCTGATAAGTTAAGGTATGATCTAACTGATGAATATTAATCTCATTCTCCATAGTCTTCTCTGATCGGAAGCATCACGATCCTTGTAATTATAAAAGTTCGTTTATCGACATTTTTTTTTTCATTTAGATAGATTAGAAGGTTTGAGAGACAGCGCTACTGACCGGCAACAGCGAGACGAGGCGGCAGAGAGGTGGTTCCGTCTTTCAAAAGGAAATTACACAGCGTGACATTACACACTAGATCCAAATCCTACAAATCTTACTACGGTGATCGCAAAATGTTCTTTAGTGGATCACAGGAAACCAAACCAAACACTGAGCGGCTAGTTATGCATTTTGATTTTTTTTCATTCTCTATTTCCAGAAAAAAAGGTCTGCAGCAATTTCCGGTTAATAACGAGAGAGAGTGACCACCAAAAAAAGTCATCATGGATCACCAGGTGTTTAAAACAAATATATATTTTTTACTGTGCAGTCGAGGAATCACACCTCAATTGCCGTCCCAACCATTGACACAAGTGACTTCAAGGCCCGATATGTTTTACACTGTGCTTCCCAATGCTTCAGTAATTTTGGAGAATTCAGAGTTGCTTCATTAGTCAGTTTTTAAGCGTTCATCATCGAGCAAGGATGAGTATTCAGTTTTTCGTTGTACTTACCTGATAAGTGGATTAATACTTGATTTCGCTTCAAACCATTCAGTCAGTATCTCTCATATTTCATTGTCTCCCGTGAACTGATTCAGAGGAGGGCATTTCGCTCACCTGGAATGCATTTGCGACTCGGCTCGAGAGGCTTATCGTCTTGAAAAAACGCATCGTTGTGGTATATTGTTTTGTAAAAGCTGTGATATTCTACAAATAATTGTATACGTGGGAATGTTGATACAACATAATATAGCTTTGATATTCTTACTATATTATCAGCTTTTTGGTAATTATCGTGTTCTGCGTGTGTCAGTGTGTTAGTGCACGTGCGTAAGGGAGGCCATGCATGTCCTTCTGTCTGGTAAAGCGGGCAGTGAACTTTGTCAGTGATATTCTCCAGGCAGTGTCGCGTCCTCGCATTCCTGTGCCACTGGCCAGACTGAGAGGATGTCTGAGTTCTCCAGGTCCTCAAATCCAGTTCTTCTTCGGAAATTTTTTTTCTCCCTTCGTTCCTCATGCTTACCATCAATTTTGCTTTGATTTTGTCGGAACCTCCGTCCAGGCGAGATGCATTGCAGATATTGCATCAGTATTGGAGCAAAATCATCTTCATTTGAGCACAACTTCCACTGCATGTTTTTAGCTTCTGACTTCTTCGCTTCCTTGATATTCGTTCAGATTTTAAAGTATTTTGAAAGCAGTTTGCAGGAGGTTCACTTGCGAATGTCATGTATCGAATTTTTTAACCAGTGGTGTTAGTATCTATTAAGATGTTGATACAGAGTATGAAACCTTAAAAGTGACTTTGGCTATGTCGATAAATCATAAAATGCTTATTCTGGTGAAGATATAAAGAAATGGAGATAATAGGGATGTACGCACACACATACACAAACACGCACACAAAAAGCACAATTTCACAAACACACACACACACACATACAAATATATATATACATATGGAACATAATATAGGTACATATATATATATATATATATATATATATATATATATATATATATATATATATATATATATATATACATACATAGAGAGAGAGAGAGAGAGAGAGAGAGAGAGAGAGAGGAGAGAGAGAGAGCCAGAGACAGAGACAGAGTGAAAGAGAGAGACGCCACTAGACAGCCAGACATCCCTCCATTTTCTCCTTTGCAGGAAAGCGCAGACACATTCCATTCATCTTCCGTGGAAGAACGCACTTGCCTTCTCGTATATCATTTGAAGACCGGAAACTGTGATGCTGTAAGATTTATTTTCGCCTCATCATAGTTTCTGTAATTGAAAAATATGATATCTGTATAACTGGTTCTTGCTGCTCTTTCGTTTTTCTTTTCTCAAATAAGGTATTTCTATGTTTTTCATTTTTTCTTTCGTTTTTCTTTTCTTAGAATAAAAGAATATAACTATGCAGCATATAAGTTTATATATTACTGTAATTGAAAAAAATCTATCTATATCTATATTTACCTATCTATTTATATCTATATTTATATCTATCTATCTATTTATATCTATATCTATGTCTATCAATCTATCTATCTATATCTATCTGTCTATCTATCTATCTATCTATCTATCTATCTATCTATCTATCTATCTATCTATATATATATATATATATACACACACATATATATATATATATATATATATATATATATATATATATATATATATATATATATATGATTTTTCTTTTATTTTGTATTCTTTCAGTTTTGTCCTTGGAGAAAAAGAATATATGACTGGTCTTCAGCATTCAACCCGTTAAGGTTTATATGTCTCATGATTCATTAGAATGATAAGCCGATCTCCAGTACTGCAAGATTTATGAGAATCGTAAAGCAGTCTGTGTATGTGAAAGAATCCACACGCTGTTGTCTCTGCACCTGTGACGTCTATTAAGAGCTTTGGCTTAATTAGAATGACAGCGTTTTTACAAATTAATGCTACATAGACTCATTATTTCTATCTTCTCGGAATTACAGATAAATCAAAAGACGCACACGTACGCATGCACACATACAGTCACCCAAGGCAGACAAACAGACACAACCACGCACGCACACACACACACACTCTCTCTCTCACTCTCTCTCTCTCTCTGTCTCTCTATCTATCTATCTATCTCTCTCTCTCTCTTACACACACACAAACACACGCATACATATACATACACATATAATCATATACATACTTCACTTGAAATTGTGCTATGTAACCATACCCTTAATTATCATTAGAGATGTTTGTCATCTTTGTACCTACTACATACCTACTCATTACTTCTGCATTCTAAGAAATATATAATTAATCAAATGAATTACAGAAAGGGGGTTTCTTCGTATGAAATTACAGCATCTGTGTATGTCTTTCAGGTCGCTTTGGTAGGATGCTCTTCACCTTAATTGTACGCATATATTTGAAATATTTGAAGTATTTGTAGATACATTTATCTGAAACATTTGAAGCATTTATTGGAAACCGTTGAAAACTCTGAAACATTCATTGGAAACCTTTGAAAACTACGAAACATTTATTTGAAACCTCTGAAACATTCACTTGAAACAGTTAAATCCTTTGAAACCTTTGATACATGTATTTGAAATATCTGATTTTTATTGGAACATTTAAAACAGATCTGAAACATACGTGGAACTCTCGAAACATTTATTTGTGACCAAAACTGAATACGATGCTGTACATTATCTGCTTACCACTCTGTATAATAGTTATTTTTCCGATAGCCTTTTCAGTGCAGTAATGATAGTAAAGTTGCTGACAATTAAATTATAGTAAGTGTAATTATAATAGTGATGATAATGATAATAGTGATAATAATAATTATTAAGATAATAATAATAACAACAATAAGGAGAATGATAATAATATTCATAATAATGATAATGATCATAATGATAATGATAACAATGACAATGATGACAATAATGATAACAATAAATGATAATGATAATGATGGTAATAATAACAATAATCTTAATAATAGATATGATAATGATAATGTTAATAATGATAATGATAACAAAGATGATAATAAGAACGATAATAATGATAATATTGATAAGAATAATTACAACAATGATAATAATGATAATAATTATCATAATAATAACAATGATGAAAATAATGATTATGATAGGTTAATTGATAATAAAAAACATTATATTTATTATAGTAATGGCAATGATGATGATAATGATAACAACAACAATGATAATGAATGATAATGGTAATGATTACAATGATTAAAACAACAAAGTTGTTGATACCAACAACAATAATAGTAAACAAACGAACACATGAAATAATCAAACCAATACAAAAATCTTGGAAAAAAAGAAAACCAGCTCGTTGGCACCTGCAGCTCTCGCCCCGAAATATCTATTCAGCGCGCACTTCGAAGCCTCAGTCGATGACGCCCGTCTGTCCCTCCCTTGACGCCCTCGGGAACCGTTAGCGGGTTGGGATCTTGACCTCCGCGTGTCTGCGCGCTCAATCTGCGCTAAAGGATTTTCTTAGAAAGGATCGTGTTTATTCATTTCTTGGTTTATGTTTTTTTTTTTTTTTTTTTTTTTTGGGGGGGGGGGGGTTGTGAGGGTGGAATTCCTCGTTTGGTGAAAAATTTTGATTTTTTTTTCTTGTTCTTTGGAGTAATTCAGTTATTCATTTCCTTTATTTCTTTTGATGTGAATTATCGGAAAGAGTTAGATTATCAATTTACTTGATATTCCCATTAGATTTCCTTAAAGAAAAGAAAAGAAAAGAAAAAAACGCCATCTATTTATCTAATCGGAAGCTGCATACACAACAGTCTAACTGTTCTCCTAACCTTGATATCATTTTATTATTTCATTTACAACAGACATTTATAACTCGGCGCTGTAGAGGCAAGAAAAGACCTCGTTATGTGTGGTCTGCAAAATATCACATGCATGAATGACCGCTGTTCATGCGCGGGATGGCTGATTCGCCAATACGCATTGAAGCGCGTAGATGTGTATGTCTGTGTGTTTCTTTCATGACGCGCGCATGTGCACTCTCTAATGTATGTGTTGCGTGGCTCGAATGCGTGCCTGTGTGTGTGCATCCGCGGCGGAAGCGTGTTGATGGAGGTCATGTTTGCGTAGAAGAATGCATGGCTCTTATGCGCGGGAGCCACATGACCTGCGAGGAGGTGAAGAGGAATTTGTGAATGGCACTGGCGCCTGACAGCCACTCGGTAGTCCCCGCGTCCTCTCGCTCCTCGCCCTCTCTCCCTCTCCCTGTCGCTGCCTCTTTCTCTTCTCCCCCTTTCTCGGACTGTCTCTCTCTCTCATTCTCTAATTATCTATCTATCTATTTATCTGTCTCTCTATCGATCTATATCTATTTATCTATCTAACTCTTTCTCTCTATGCCATCTCTTTCTCCTTCTCTCTCTTTGCTTTGTAACCAGATATTTATCTATCTTTCTATCGATTCTCTCTCATACTTTCTCTTTACTTCTCTCTCTCTCTCTCTCTCTCTCTCTCTCTCTCTCTCTCTCTCTCTCTCTCTCTCTCTCTCTCTCTCTCTCTCTCTCTCTCTCTCTCTCTCTCTCTCTCTCTCTCTCTCCTCACCCTCCTCCGTCTCTCTCTCTCTCTCTCTCTCTCTCTCTCTCTCTCTCTCTCTCTCTCTCTCTCTCTCTCTCTCTCTCTCTCTCTCTCTCTCTCTCTCTCTCTCTCTCTCTCTCG
>NC_091578.1:14385460-14390460 GCF_042767895.1 Penaeus vannamei | reverse complement strand
GGCCGACTGTAAGGTGGAGGCGAAGAAGGGCGTTGGGGGGTGGGGGGTGAGGGACACGTCTTAACAATGGTGAAAATATTATCAGTAAAATAACCATGGTGATGAGAATAATGATATCAATTAACAAGAACTAAATAAAAAAATAGTAATAAGTGATAACATCCATGAAAATACTAATAGTTAACCCTAGTAGTAACAATTATGATAATGACAATGCATACTGACATAATGAAAATACATACAAAACCCCCACAATCTCATCGAAGCAAAATCTCAAAACAAAACAAAACAAAAAAAACATCCGGATAACCCCCCCAAAAAATAACCAGTGAATCGACTCAATTCATCAATAAATAACACCCAAGCCCCGCCAGTGACCCCCAGGCTGCGTCGCCGGCAGAGACCCTCTCCTTCGCCCGTCGACACCACCCTCGCCTGGCCCCGCTCTTTGATTATGGCAATTGGAAAGGCACCATCGGTTCAGCTGCGTCGTGAGGGGAAACGACCAGACCTTATATAGCAACTGTAGTAACGAACACACAGATTGACAGAGAAATAAACAATAATAACAAAAATGATTCGTAAATGCACGGTGATAAATGTAGAGTGAATAGAAACAAACATAAAAAAGAGAGAAAAAAAATATGGGACATCTTAAACTGAGAAATATGTAAATAAATGGGTTTGGCCTCTGAGAATTCACAATATTTCCAAGTGCTGCCGAGAAACAAACAGAAAAAACAAACAAACGTATCGGAGAAGCACTTTTAGGCACATTCTACATTTGGCAACTCGAAACCATAAACTCACATCTATAATACGCCTAAGGAAGAGACACGACATAAATGATATCAAACAATCATGATTAATAAAAAACAGTTTTTTGGCAACTTGAACTCGAGTATCAAGGTCAGACACTTAAGTTGGGCACTTCGTTAGCATTTTGGCCACGGGGGGAGGGGGAACATGTGATGCTTAATTAGCGAAATGAAAGAATGAGTAACTCGGTTCTTGGATTCTGCCACTGACCAATCCACTTGTCACAGTGTCACACGCTTCAACTATTGGCTCTTGGAACAGAAGGTAGAGTCACTTCAACTGCGCTTTTCGGGCCACATGTCAGCACTGTCTCTCTCCTTAATTTTCCTTCTCTTTTCTATATGAAAAAACGATAGCCGGAGCAGAAATATAAAAAATGAAATAAAATGATTAAAGTATATAGCGTCCTCGGCAATGACATCTCACAGTGGTCGAGTCACACATGTAGAAACTAGAAGCGTAGTTTGAGTCCACCGTCACGAGACATAATGCCAGAGTCACAGGTTGGGGGGGGGGGCGCATGTGGGCACTCGCTCCTGCAGGAGACTCCGCCCTTCTGGCCTCCCGGTCTCGCTCCATCCCGTGTTCTCGGCCCTCGGCCCTCCACGGTGGGCGTTGGAGCCGCGCCACAAATATTGCGACTGAGCACGGGTCACGGGCGCAGACCTGCTGAATTCCTTATACCCTATAAATTATAGGCTTTGGCGGCTGCTAAATATCGTCCTCGCTCAGCGGTAGCTGCCGCTATACGTATTCCTCGTTGGGTTTGGGGGTGCCCCGAGCGCTCACTCGGCCGTTGGTGGTATTGTCCGGTAGTTCGGCGATGTCCTTGAACACGCCAACTAGGCTCTCGAAGTTGGGGCCCCAGTTGAGCAGGTAGTCCCAGCCGAACGTGGACCCGTTGGGTGGCTTGTACGAGCTCATGTTGCTCAGGTCGTCGTCTGATGCCACCAGGGTGCTGAGCGAGCCGCGAAAAGAATCAAAGCCGTCGTAATTTTTAGCAGACTCGTTATCATGCTCGTTCTCGTTGTCTACTTCCGCGAGCTTGCTGAAAATCATGTTGCCCGGCCCGAAGTCTCGCGTCACCTTCTCGTAGTTGTTCTCGTACTCGAACTCTGAGCAGGTGAACGAGTCATTACCAGACTCGTCCGTAGACGAATCCGGCGGCTCTAGGAGCTCCGTGTTCGTCTCTAGGAGCTCTGCTAGCTTGTCCTTGCGCTGATTGTCCTCGCTGGAGGAGGACACAGCGTCAAGAGTCGAGACCAGCGAGGAGTTCCGAGGCCGGGTGTTGAGGCGCTCGATCTCCTCCGCCGTGAGGCCCAGGCTCACGCTGCTGTCGTGCTTCTTCTTCTTGGTCGACTGGGACGACGCGTGCATCGACCCGGACGACTGCGACAGGTGCGACACAGGCGAGTTGAGGGAGCGCTCGCTGGTCGACATGACGTCCTTCACGCCCGGCCCCTGCGAGGTGGCCAGCAGCGCTGTCTGCAGGGGCTTGCCGCTGATGTCCTGCAGCGTGAGGATCCGCGGCGTCTGCTGCGAGAGCTCTGAGGACGGCGAGAGGCGCGCGAGGGGCGTGGACTGCATCTTGAGCACGGAGGGCGATTCTCGGGGCGCGACGGGGTTCGGACTCTGCCGCATGAGGTTGCGAGGACTCTCGCGGTGCGGCGTGTTGGGGAAGTTGTGCGGCGAGTGGCGGTGGTTGTGCTTGTGGTAGCCCGGCACGTGCGGGTTGGTCTTGTACTTGCGCACGTTGCCGTCCCTGTAGCCCTTGTAGTGGTAGACGATGTCGATGTCCGAGGGCGCGATGGACGAGGCGTTTTCCAGGTCGTAGTGCTCTGGCGCCTCGGAGTCGGGAATGTGGCCCATGCCCGCCATGGCGTCGCGGTCTTGCAGCTGCGACTCGTCCACGCGGAGAGGCACGCCCGGGGACTTGTTCATCACTTCGCGCTCGATGATGTCCGGGCGCTGCGGCCGCTCGTGGTCCCGCTCCTTGTACTTCTTGGTGGCCATCTCCTGCGTGAGGTGGGACCGCAGCACGTCGTCCGTCATCTCGGCGCTTTCCACGTAGCCCGAGTCCTGCGGCGACCTGCCCGAGTCCGAGGAGGTGTTGGCCAGGAGGGCCGAGCCGTTCTGCTTGACGTGGACGCCGCCCTTCTCCCGCCGCTGCCGCCGCACGCGGTACACGATGAAGGAGACGAGGATGGCGACCAGCAGCAGCACGAAAAACACGATGACGAGTGTTATGCCGATAGAGAGGGGGTCCGTGGAAGCCGTCGTGCCCAGGTCCGCGCCGGTGCAGTCCTGCACGAGAGCTACGCCGCGGGCCACCGCCTCCAGCAGGGAGCCCGTGGAGTTGAGCGGCTGCACCTCCCCGTCCACGCTGAAGGTCGACATGCAACCAACGAACCCTGCAACGGAAGGCAAATGTTATATGACGAAAGAAAATCAGTTATGATCCGTTAAAAACTAAAAACAAGAACGCCATATAAAAAATAAAACTTTGTTCTTTAGCCGAGTAGACAAACAAATTATCCAAGCTCAGATATAAACGGGCGCATACGTACACATTGACTCAAACATCTATTGCCTACAAAGTATAGACTGCCTTTATCCATCTAATCAGTACCCTCCAAACTCTGTCTAAAAAACTCCGTAATGATAGGATGGAAATCGCTTTATTATACAAATTGTCTTTCGGAAAACTTTATGCATGACGAGCAGATAGAATTAATGGATTACTGTCGAATATAAAGTAAAGGAGAAATACATTGTGTGATGCAAGCAAGGAAAGTACTTAAAAATGATAATCCATAATCATGTTTATAGAAAACAATCATCGTAGCTAAACACGGAATTCAAAGCTCAGTAAACGCATTTCGTTTTCTTTGTCACAGATCTTACCAGCTTCTTACAAACGCATTTTAATCGTATTCTTATTCCTTGCATTATCTCATTCTAGGTCAGCGCTTAGTGCCCATCAGAGCCGCGGGAGGGCGTAACGGACCCCCGCATTACGTCACTTCCTCCGCGCATGTATTCCCTCTGCGTCACGGGAGCGGCGCTGCAATACTGAGCAGCGGCCCTCGGTTGCATGGAGATAAATAACGAGCCTCGGGCCGCGGCTACCTGCGATACACCTGCAATCAACGGCCTCCCTCCCTCCCCTTTCCTTCGTGTTCCGTCTCGGCTCATAACGGGATATTTTTCTTGTCGTTTATTATTATTTTAATGTCAGCTCTCGTGGAGACGCCAGGTGGCCGAGCTCTTGCGAAACGGGACGAAGGCGCGCCTCGCCCGCCCCCGTTGCCGCCTCCGATCCGGCCGCCGGGGACGCGGAAGGAATCGAAATCGTAGCCACAGCGCGGCGAAGGACAAGTGAAAGAAGGGGACACAAAGAGGAAAGAAAATATTCAGGAGGGAAATAGCGGGTAGTAATTTGGTCCGAATCTCTTCCAGCTCGTTTCGGAATATATGCTTCGAAGCTTGTGGAACGACCGTTGAATAGATGTCAAAAGGATCTTTTATGACCAGTGCAGTAGCTGCTATGAGTAGAACTCAGCTTCGCCATCTTACTTCATTTCCCCCGCAGGTGAGGTACTAGTTTTGTTTAGTTCGGCGTGGGAGGGAGGACACGCCTAATGAAGGTGTTGGAGCCTTGGAGGAGCAGCGGAGGCGGCCAGGCGGCAAAGGAGGGAATTCCTGGTAAATCCACCACACGTGAAGGGTAAAAGAGGATCATTATTGAACAAAATCAAATTGTGAGTTATGCGTATGCGGGACGAAGGTATGGATGATAAATATACCCTTTTCTCTGCTGTTCCTTCCTACAGGCGTAAGGGGTTTGCGCATTCCAGCATGTACACTGAATCTGCATTCATGCCCATACCCTTAATACAAGAGAACATTGTCTTCAGTACATGATTATGGGCAACTAAACCCTGAAAATGAGACGCTTCGCAGATTGCCCTCCATTTCCTCCGAATGACTCTGCTAGCCATCTCGCTGCTATAGTAAAGCCTCTAAATTTCTCCACTTCACCGCACATTAATTAAGACTACCTAATGGCTTTGGCCTCTTTAATTATCATATCGTTTAGCATAACTACCCTTCGGTTGAGCAGCGTGGCCACGGATTGCCCGAGTCGGAGCTGATGCCGAACGGAGCGCTTCGAATAGTGT
>NC_091578.1:14367960-14380460 GCF_042767895.1 Penaeus vannamei | reverse complement strand
GAAGGTGTCGGTGCGGTCGTGCGTGACGCGGGCCGCATGCAGGTTGCAGGCGTTAGGAATGGAGAAAATAGCTGCATCCTGAGTCAGTATCCGGCAAGAGTACTGCCCAGCCGTGTCGGCGTCGTTGGGGTGGACATCGGCCACTTTTCCTCCAGGGAACACGCCGCGGAAGGTCTGCACCTTCACCGTCACGGTCCTCGGGGTGGAGGCCCAGTCGTTCTTGTCCAGGACAATGATGGTGACTGGGTACTCGGACTTCATCTTGGGTTTGCCGCTGTCCTCGACCTCGATGCGGAAGTTGAGCTCCTTCGTGGTCTCCCGATCGATGTTGCGCGTTGTCTTGACCTCGCCTGTGGCCTGGTCCACGGTGAAGAACTCGCGGTGCTCGCCGCCGACGATGTAGTAAGTGAATGGGTGGGTGTTGGGCGCCAGGTCTGGGTCGGTGGCGCTCAGGGTCATCACAGAGGTCATGGCGGGCTCGTGCTCAGACACGTAACCGACGATGTCTGGAGGATCGAACTGAGGGCCATTATCGTTCACATCATCTAGTATGACACGCACGAGGGTCGTGCCGGTCTGTGGAGGCGTGCCATTGTCAATAGCCCCGACAGTCAGGTTATAGACCTGAATAGTTTCTCGGTCCAGCTGCGCTGTGGTCTCAATCACGCCGCTCTGAGGATCCACCTTGAACACCTGTCCCAGGTTGCCTCCGATGATGGAGTAAGTGAACTGATTGTTCTTCGGGCGAACGTCGGAATCCACGGCCGTGACATTGACGACTAGCGTCCCGACAAGCGCTCCCTCAGAGAGCCTGGTTTCATACAGTGGCTGAGAGAACACTGGGGGGTCGTTACCATCCTGAATGGCGATGATAATCTGCGCCTCGTCAGTGTCGTTGCCGCGGATGCTGCCGGCGTTCTTCGCCATGACAGTCAAAACCACTCTGTTCTGACTCTCGCGGTCGAGGCTGCGGGCCACCGTGATGACGCCGGTGGTCGGCTGGATGAGGAAGCCCCGGTCGTTGCTCGCGCCCACCAGGAGGTAGTACACGCGGCCGTCCTCGCCCTTGTCCTCGTCTGTGGCCTGGATGGCGCCGACGGACGTTCCGATCCTCGCTGATTCTGAGACGGTGAACTGGAAGACCGGCTGGATGAAGCGCGGGAAGAATTCGTTCCGGCCGGTGACGTGGATCACCACCTCGGCCGAGCCCCACTGGGAGGAATCGGGGTTGTTGGCGGCCCTTACATCCAGCACATAGCTACTCTTCTCCTCGTAGTCGAACACTCTCCGTGAAGTGATCACTCCCGTCTCGGGGTCTACTGCGAAGAACTCCTTGCCGTCGCCGCCCACCAACGTGTACTGAATGACAGCATTGCGGGCGGAGTCGATGTCGGTCGCATTCAGCTTGAACACAGTCGTCCCAGCTGCGGCGTTCTCGGCGATGTAAGCGTCGTATTGCTTTTCGCTGAACCTTGGCGGGTTGTCATTGATGTCCGTGAGGATGACCGTGAGCACGGCCGTGGACTGCAGGGGTTCGAACGCGAGGTCGTGAGCCGTGATGTTGAGCCGGTACTCTTGCACGGCGTCGTAATCCAGCGGGTGCGTGATGGTCACGTCCCCGCTGCTCTCGTCGATCGCAAACTTTCCAGCTTCATTGCCGCTCGTGATGGAGTAGCGCACGAGGCCGTTGGGGCCCTTGTCGCTGTCCGTCGCCGTCAGCGTGCCTATGGCCGACCCGAGGGGCTCGTTCTCGGGGACAATCACCTGGTAGCTGACGGCGGTGAACTCCGGCGTGTGCAGGTTCTCTCCCGTCACCACCAGTGTCACCAGAACGTCGTCCTTCTTTGGAGGAACGCCGCGGTCCAGTGCTCGGATGAGCAACATGAACTGGGCGTCGACGCGGTCCTGGAGGCTCCTGGCTACCGTGATCCAGCCCGTGTTCGGCTCCAGCATGAAGTAGTCGGTGCCGTTGCCGCCCACCTTCTGGTACTCGATCTCGGCGTTGATGCCGAAGTCGCGGTTGTCGACGGCCTTGATCTGGATGATGGACATGCCGATGGTGGAGCTTTCGGGGACGGGCGTGAAGTAGTGGTCTTGGGTGAACTTGGGAGGGTTGTTGTTGGCGTCCACCACGTTGATGACGACGGAGCTCTCCGACGACATGGGCGGCTTCCCGTTGTCGGTGGCAACTACTACCAGCTGATACTGGTTCTCCGGCGACGGCCCCTTCAGAGTGTGCTTGTACTGGAGCGCTTGCTTGGACAGTATTTCGCCGCTGGAGGGATCCACGCTGAAGAAATCCGACGGGAATTTCAGCGAATATGATATAACGCTGTTCGGCCCTTGCTTGTCCCGATCCGTCGCCGTGACTTGCCCGACGAACGCCACGCTGCGCTGCAACTCCGGGAAGTTGAACACGTAATGGCTCTGCTCGAACTCGGGGGCGTTGTCGTTCTCATCCTGCACGGTGATGGTGAGGGGCGTCTCGGCGCGCCACGAGCCGTCCACAGCAGACACCTTCAGGAGGTACTCGTCGTTGAGCTCGCGGTCGATGGCACTGGCCACGGTCACGTTCCCGCTCACCGGGTCGATGTAGAACTTTCCTCCGGGATTCTCCGTGAAACTGTAGGTCGCGTTGGCGTTCTGGCCGATGTCGCGGTCGCTGGAGGTCACCTGGATGACGAACGTGCCGACCTCGGCGTTCTCCGTCACGTTGACGCTGAACAGCCTCGTGAACCTCGGAGGGTTGTCGTTCTTGTCCTGCACCGTGACCACCACCATGGCCGTGCCCGTCTGCGCCGGCGTGCCCTTGTCTACGGCCTCCACCGTCAGCGTGTACACCTCCACCTCCTCGCGGTCCAGCTGGATCTTGGTGTAGATCTGGCCCGTCTCCGCGTCGAGCGTGAAGGCCTCCGCCGCGGGCGAGTCCTGCCTCAGCTGGTAGATGACGTTGGCGTTGGTGCCCGAGTCGCGGTCCGTGGCGCTGACGGTGGCCACCAGCTGCGGCGGGTACTGCGCCTCCTGGATGCTGGCGTTGTACACCGCCTGCGAGAACACGGGGGCGTTATCGTTGAAATCGGTCACGTTGACGACCAGGTGCGTGACGGAGGTGAGAGGCGGGTCGTCGGCGTCCTTCGCAGCGACCCACACCTCGTACCTCGGCGCCGTCTCGTAATCTAATCCGAACTGCGAGATTCGCAATTCGCCCGTCTTCTTGTCCACCGTGAAGGCCTGGCCGACGTTCCCGCCGGCGATGCTGAAGGTGACAGCGCCGGTGGGCCCGGCCTTCGGGGACGTGGCGGTGAGGGTCGTGACCAGGTCTCCGCGCGCGGCCTCGCTGAAGCTGAACGTCTTCTCGAGCGGCTGGAACTCAGGGAACATATTGTTGGGCTGCAGCTGCACCACCAGCCGGGCCGTGGCGGACAGGGGCGTCTCGCCCGAGTCCGTTGCCAGGACCTCGAGCTCGTAGGTCGTGTCTCCCACGAGCCCCGTCGAGGCCTTGATCACGCCCGTCTCCTGGTTCATGTAGAACTTGTCGGCGTCGTTGCCCGACAGGTAGTACGTGACCCGCCCGTTGACGCCTTCGTCAGGGTCCCTCGCCTCGCCTCCGAACACGAAATCGCCTGCAACCAACAAACGAAGCTCGGTTAGCTCCAGTAACTAATTTCCTGTCGATGTTTGTCATTTTCACCCGCGTTGCCCAATTATGCAAACGACCCATAAAAGCAAATTGATAAATAAGGGGCCACACCCTTCTCTCGCGGGTTGATATGACCTGATCATGTCAATAAATATGAATGAAAAACAACTATTGACGTGAGTAAACTACACATTAATATAACAAATGACACTACAGTAGACTCATACACACCCATTATCAATAAATATAAATGAAATACAGCTATTAACGAGAGAAAACTAAATATGAAAATAATCAATAAAAGATATAAACGATAAACCCAGGAGCATGACATAAGTCGGCAGAAAGAAGTCACAGAAAAGGTATATAATACAGAAGAGTTACATTACAAGAGCGAAGACTGAAAGGCGAGAGAACGAGACCCACCTCAGGCGAGACACAGAGAGGGAGGGGGGACTGACCTGGGGCGGTAGGGTCCGGGACGTGGATGAGGTACATCTCCTGCGAGAAGGCCGGCGCGTTGTCGTTCTCATCTGTCACTGTCACTGTCACCTGCGAAAAACAAACATACATATACGCGTTACCAGCATGTCAAGACACATCCAAGTTAATATATTGTGACACAGATAACTAGATTTCATTATTGAGCAACATTTTTCATTCCATAACCCTATCGGCTGAGATAAGCAGACTCTCTTCACCAAGAAAATCTCCCGCTTCTGAGATTCGGTTCCCAGCAGCCAATTACCCGCGCCCGTGCCTTCGTTCGGCCGCGATGTCAAAACACGTCGTAAAAAGCTCGAACTCTCACCTGTGTGGTGGCGGAGCGCGGTTCGGTGAGCGAGGAGTCGTGGGCCTGGAGGATCAGGGAATACTGTGCCACTCGCTCGCGGTCCAGGTGGGCCACCGTGCGGATGATGCCGGTCCACTCCTCGACCATGAACACGCCGGAAGCGCCCTCGAGCAGCGAGTACCTGCAGGAGCGACAGAACGCGCGGGTTAGCGAGCATTACAGGGCCGCGTCCCATCGACGACCGGGATGCGTTGTATTTACAGAAGGCGTAATGTGTACCCATCCATCTCGGACGGAGCCTTCTCCCGTAGCCATGGCATTAAGTCAAGTAGTACAATATAAGTAACAATGGAGCATCACATCCTCCTTCATAAAGAACCGAATGTAATGGAAATAATTATAATAATGATAGTAATAAGACCACATTCTTGCCAGGGCCTGTTGGGGATCACAGAGACAAGTGAAAGACAATTATATCTCACTCAGGACTCGAGGGTTGGGACAGAGGGAAGAGTGGAAAGACCAGGACAGAAGGGAAACACAAAAGGGGAAAAAGTGATGGGAGACGGGGGAAAAAGTGAGATATAGAGAATTCCGGGAAGGGCAGGGAAGAAGGGGGAGGGGGGGAGTGAAGAAAGCAGACAAGAGGAAACGGAATTAATGAGAGAGCGTGAGAGAGGAGGAGGATCGCGGAGAGGGAGGGAAGGAGGAAGGGAGGGAGGGAGAGAAGGATGTAACTACGAGCAAATGATGTGTTTTTAACAAGCGGAAATGAGAGTATCATGTTAATTTTGATACTCTACTCACTGTAATTGCCCGTAAGTAATCCTTCACTGTCAAAAAATCCAACAAACCCCATCAATCATGCATCGTATTTGCATATAATACCAGAAGTCTGTCAGATGTAATGTCAGAGCAAGAATGGCCGTATTAAGCAGTGACAATGTAATGGATATTGAAACCAAATATTCAGATAAGATTATCAAAATCAAGGGAGGAAAGGAAATATATGACAAAAGAATGGAAGAGGTATGATTAAAGCGAAAGGATAATATGATATGGATATATATATATATATATATATATATATATATATATATATATATATATAGATAGATAGATAGATAGATAGATAGATAGATAGATAGATAGATAGATAGATAGAGAGAGAGAGAGAGAGAGAGAGAGAGAGAGAGAGAGAGAGAAAGGAACATGATTCAAAGAAGATAAATATACAGAGAATGACAGAGAAAAGGAAAAAGGAAGTTGAGAAAAACGGGAACACAGATAATAGCGATAAATAAAAAAAAATAAAGGAAAGTAAAATAAAAGTTATAGACAGACGAGAAAAGAAATTGAAGAGATAGATAGATAGATAGATAGAAAGAAACATACAGATACAGAGACAGAAGTAAAGAAAGTGAATGAGATGTGGAGCAGATAAGAATAAAAAAAAACAAGACGAAGAAAAAAGATCGATCAAAATAACACAAGCAAAAAGATAAAAATAATAACAAGAAGAAGCAAGATGAACACAATCTCACGTCGACCTCTGACCTGATCTTGGCGTTGTCTCCGGCGTCGCTGTCGGTGGCGGTGACGGCGATGACCTGCGTGTCGGGATCCACGGACTCGCTGACGGAGGCCTCGTACTCGTCCTTCGGGAACGTCGGGGCGTGGTCGTTCTCATCCTGCACGAGAACCGAGATCGTGCCGGTTCCTGTGAGGCGCGGGGTTCCTGCGGGAGAGGAAGAGGGAGAGGGGGATTAGCTGTCGTTTTCTTGTCTTGTTCTTCTTTTTTTAAATTTTCTCTAGGTTGTTATTAATATTTATTTATGATCATTGGTTATAATTGTATGTGGGTCGGTGAGGAAATGCGATTCGTTAAGAAGATAATTTTTCCGGACTGATGAAAGAAGCATATTTGTAAGAAGTTTATTTTATCTCATCCTAGTCCGTGCCTTCATTAAAACACGCACGCACACGCACACAGACACATACACACAAACACACACACACATACACACAATATCTATCTATCTATCGGTCTGCCTGTCTGTTTATCTGCCCATCTACATATCAAATGCAAAAAAGATTGTCAAGCTCATGTCAACACTCCACCCACTTAATCGAGCGCTGTAATTCCCCAAAGCAAGACCGCAGATTTGAAAAGTGAAGTCGAGTCGGATTCTGGCAATGAGAAGTTGCGAGCCCAACCCGAGCGCAATTGACGACGATTGCAAGTCAGGTCTTTAAGGCAGGGGTCAGCGGAGGTCAGGGTGTCAACGCAGCAGCAGGCGGTGGTCGTGTTATAGATAAGAGGTAATAAATAGGAACGGAAGGGTCGAGGTTGCAGCAGCCGGTCGTGAGTTTTGTGTAGAAAGTCATAGTTTATAGGACACGGATTCTTTGGGCCTGCGTGGAGCGATGGCCGACCGACCGAAAGATTCTCTCGGCGAGGGAGAATTATCTCGAGTGAAAGTCGGGTGATTAAACACTTTCCGAAAACGACGCAACGAAAGGAAAACGACCAAAATAAAGCGAGATTCCCGGCCGCAAAACGACTCTTGTATTTGACCCAAATGTTGGGATTGTCGTCGGGGAGGGAAAAAAAGAGGGGAAAAAAGTTAATGGAATTTCATCTATCCAGCTAATCGCCTTGTTGACTCGCTCTCCGTGTTTACCCAATGCCGCTGGTTAACAAATCCACTTTCACGAGCAAATTACATGAAGCTGTTCTCTTTGTGTGCATAACATGTTGGGAGGGAAATTAACGTACATGTACAGAATCACTGGCAGATCAAATGTCAAGTAAAAGTTGCAGCGTTTCGTGCATTTGCATGATGAGGAGTTCCAGATGAGAGGATGGGCTTGCATGAGTGGATGTACGTGGATGACATGAGGGTAATTATTTCCTCAATTGAGAGTAAAAACAGATTTTTCTTTAAACTAATCGACTTTATATTTGGCCAGATCACAAGGCGTAAAAGAGAAAGGAGGGTGGGACTCTTTCATGCACACACGTACACACGCACAGACACAATTACAGTGGTTAGAACACATGAACACCCACCCACCCACAAACACTTCCTTCCCTTATACACGCCCCCACAGACCCCCCCCCTCCCCCTCACATCTAGACCCTTCCTACATAGCCGCCCCCCTCTCCATCTCTCCCACAGACCCCCAAAACCTCAGCCCCACCTACACCCCCACCCCCGACAAGCCGCCCTCACACACCACTCCCTCCTTCCTCCTATCCAGCAACTCGCTCACCCAGCCGCCCACGCGCCCACACTGACCAGCCCGCTTCTGCAGCATCACCCTTTAGGGCGGAGGGCGAGAGCGTTCCTCCCGCCGCCGGAAGCCGCAAAGGAGGCAAGGAAACCGCGAGATTTGCAAGAGTGGAGAAAGTGTAGCGTGCGACTGTCGTGCGGCCGTTTGTTGCAGCGGCGGCCGAGCGAGCGATTCACTCTCGATGCTGCCCTCGGACCCGTTGCATTTTGCGTCGTTGCCGTGGTTGTTATTGTATTCTGCCGCGGTTGTCGTGGTTGTTGTGTTTTGTTATGGTTTCTGTGACTGCAGCTGCATTTTCTCTGTGGTTGTCGTATTTTGCTGCAATTGTGGCACTTTGCTGTGGTTATTGGTTGTCCCTGTCCTTATTGCAGTTCGTTGTGGTTGTCGTGTTTATCATTGTTCTTATTACATTTTGCGGGGATTGTTAATGTCCTTGTTGGACACTGATGCTGATGTTACCATTGCCGTTAACACATGTTCTTAATTTGGGAAAAGTCTAATGTGAAAGTAATATGAAAAAAGAACATAAACGGTGAAACTCGGGCATGAAAAAAAAGAATAATGAAATAAAATAAAAGAAAAATGATATTCACGATAATAGCACTTTCTCGCAGCAATAATAAAAAAAAACGATAATAACAATAATGCTAATGTTAATAATGCCATAACAAGAACCTTTGCACGAGCTACCGTTTCGCTACCATCGTCTGCCGGGAAAAGTAAAAGAAAAAAGTCAAAAAAAAAAAAAAAAAAAAAAAAGGAAGAAAGAAAAAACACGGCATTACACCTGGGAGATCATCAACCCCGTTATTAGAAGGGGAGAAAAAGCCACGCGCTGGCTCCCTCTACAAGCTTAAGGCGGGTGAGGGAGAGGAGAGGAGGGGAGGGGAGGGAAGAGGAGGGGAGGAGAAAGGGGAAGCGAAGGGAGGGTAGGAAGGAAGGGAAGGGGAAGCGAGGGGAGGGGAGGAAGGAAGGGGAGGGGAGAAGGGGAAAGGAAGGGACGGGAGAGGAGGAAGGAAGGGGAGGGGAGAGGAAGGGAGGGGAGAGAAGGAAGGAAGGGGAGGGGAGAAGGAGAAAGGGAAAGGGAAGGGAGGGGAGGAAGGAAGGGGAGGGGAGAAGAAAAGGGGAAGGGGAGGAGAGAATAGAGAAGGGGAGGAGATAGGAGATGGGAGGGGAGGAGAGTTTAGGAGAGGAGAGCAGGGAAAGAGAAGGGAGGCGAGGGAGAAGAGGATAAAGGAGAGGGGAGGAATGAAGGAAAGGGAAGGGGAGGGAAGAAATGGGGAGACGGGTAACGATACAGAGACTGATGGGTATGTGGATAGAAAGGTAAGAAAAGAGAGAAAAGGAAAGAAAGAAAGGAGAGAGAGAGAGATGGACAGATTTGTTCCTACAGAGCATTGAAATCTCCGGGCAGAGAGATGGAAGTGAAAGATGGAAGAAAGAGGGAAATGAAGGATGGAAAAGAGATGGAAGCGAAAGATGGAAAGGTGGAAATAAAAAGAAGGTGAGAGATAGAAGTAAAAGACGAAGAGGAAAGATGGAAATAAAGGAGGGAGAGAGATGGAAATAAAGGAGAGAGAGAGAGATGGAAATAAAGGAGAGAGAGAGATGGAAATAAAGGAGAGAGAGAGATGGAAATAAAGGAGGAGAGAGAGAGAGATGGAAATGACAGAATGAAAGACAGGAGATGTAAATGAAGGATGGAAGAGATGAAGAGATGAAAACAGACAAAGAAAGACGGAAATGAGAGGCAGAGGAAATGAAAGTCTGGTGGGAATGGATATGAGATAAAAAAAATGAGGAATGGAGGAAAGATGTAAATGAAAGAAAATGAAAAGTGTATATTTAACGACAGAAGGATAAAGCTTTAAGCTGAATTATCTAAATTCAAAATCAAACTTGAACTTCACTGCATTAGGTAAAATCAGCTATTCGTTACTCTGAGAATGGTAAAGCTAAAAGGAAGTGTGCATGAGAAGGAATGAATAGAGAAAGGAAAGAGGAAATAGACAGAAATGATAGATGGAAGATGAAAAAAATCTAAATCAAGGGAAGGATGAAAGGGATATAGAGAAAACGGGAGAAAAAACGGACTAAGGGGATACTTTGGCATTTCCCTCAAAGTGAATCTTCTTTGTTGACACGCCACTCCTCCATCATCACATCCTGGTGCTCATGACAGCTTCGAAAAGATCGCATATTTTCCCTTCTTCTTCCCTCCCTCATTTCCTTTTTCTTTTCCTTTTTTTCCCGGTCTGTGGTCCCTTCATAAAAAAATGATAAAAAAAAACATCATCGTCTGTCATCAAATCCTTTCCCAGTTACAAAAGACGAATTGGTTATTTGGTTAATCGGTGGCATCAAAGGCTTTTTTATGTCTAGTTTCGCATCCTTTCGTTATAATTTCAGTTCTTTGCGGCCGTTCGGTTTTCGGCGGGCTTGTTATGGCGGGCGGTTTGCACAGCTGCGCGGGCTAATTTTTTTCTCTTTTTTTAGGGGGGAGGGGGAGTTAAGAGGGGTATTCGGGGTTCCTTCTTTTCTTCTTTCTTTCTCTTTCACTCTTTTCCTTTTTTCATTTTCGTTGGCGCTCTTTACTTATTTTTTCCTCATTTTCCCTCTCACTGTCTCTCATTTTCGTTGCTTGTATGTTTTTTTTCCCTTCCTTCCTTCTCCCTCCCTTCTTTCTTCATTTCATTTCTCCTCTTTCTTTCCCTCCTCCTTCCCTTCCCTCTCGCTCCCGCTCCCCCTCTTCCTCCCTCTCTCCTTCCCTCTCTATACGGACACATAAACAACCCCTTCCCCAGACTAGCCCCGAGCTCCTTCTGAGACCCTGCAACCTGCACAGGCAACGCAGAAACGCGGCAGATCACAAGCAACATGCAACAGACTCTCTCACGCGCCTATCCCTTGGTTCTCCAGCCCAAGGTCGGCCCGTGATCACTTCAAGAAACCACAAGCATGTCAGAACCTCTTGGCGGGTGGAGGTGACAGACGGGTGTGTTTATGCGTGTGTGTGCGAATTACTGCACGACAGCGCGCGGTAATGTAAGTGTATGCGTGTGCGTGTGCGTTTGTTTGTGAGATGCCTGCGAGGAAGAGGAAAAGGGGGGTTGGTAGGTAGATTGATAGATAGAAGGATGATGGATGGATGAATGGATAGATATAGATAGATAGATACTGACTGAGACTGTGAGTGAAAGAGAGAGGGAGAGAGGAAAAGAGGGAGAGAGGGAGAGAGGGAGAGAGAGGGAGAGAGAGAGAGAGAGAGAGAGAAGAGAGAGAGAGAGAGAGAGAGAGAGAGAGAGAGAGAGAGAGAGAGAGAGAGAGAGAGAGAGAGAGAGAGAGAGAGAGAGAGAGAGAGAGAGAGAGAGAGAGAGGGAGAGAGAGAGAGAGAGAGAGAGAGAGAGAGAGAGAGAGAGAGAGAGAGAGAGAGAGAGAGAGAGAGAGAGAGAGAGAGAGAGAGAGAGAGAGAGAGAGAGAGAGAAACAGACCCAGACACCCCAAAACCTCAAAAAACACCGAAACCCCCAAATTCCTCTCCACTCACGTCCTCCCACGCACACCCACCGGCCGCCCCCATACTTTTATCCGAATTAATTTAAAGTCCGCCCTAAACGCCCATAATTCTTGCCGCGGCGAGGGCGTCTGACCCTGTCGCCTCGGCCATCCAGTTTCTCATCTTCTCTCGTTTATTAAAAGTTTTTACAGATTCTCATGAGCCGCGTGATACGGAAAATGCTCGACCGTGTGGAGGATGAAAATACTTATCTATTGAAAGTATAAAATATGGAAGACCGATCATAACGTTGAGAGAAGGGAAGGGAAGGGGGTGAGGAGAGGAGAGTATAGAAAAGAGAGAAGAAAAGAGAATGAGAAGATAAGTGAAGAAAAAAGAAGAGAAGAGTAGAAAAAAGACGAAAATAAGAACAGGAAAGACAAAAGGAACGAAATGATTGAAAATGACAGAGAGTCGGCGAGGGAAACCTTTCAGCAGAGTCCGGCCGGAGGAATAAACTGAGCCAAAAAAGCCACAGAGAACACAGCGTAATGCCGAAACAAGAGACCCCTGGCGACGGCCTGACGAACTATGATCAGATTCCTATTAAGGCCATAAAAACCAGCAGCTTAATGGCTTGGCAAGGAGCATCCTGTAATTGTGAAACATTAAGCCTACCGATAATGGCAAAAGGTGATTCGCTTGATAATCATCGACACTTCATAATTCCGGAGCCATCATTTGCCACATCGGCGGTAATGATATCAAGGAGAGCAGCTCCTGTGCTGGCCGGGGCGCCGGGCGAGGGACCCGCGCCAGGAATGCCAGGATCGCGCCCCGACTTGCTTGGCCGCCCGCGACAGCGCCTCCGCCTCGCGAGGGGCGCCCGCGACTCGCAGTCTCCATTATCGGACTTACGCTCTTTATTATGATGGTCATCGCTTTTGCTAATATTCAGCAATACAAATATTTATCAATGGTACTAATATTCATTAGTATTCTTAATATTCATCACTATAACAGTCATCAGTATTACTAGAATTCATCACTATTCCTAATATCCATCACTAATCCTAACACTGATCACTATTCCTAGTATTCATCACCTCATATCCCTCACTATCATTCTTGTGCATCATTGTGTTACGATTAAATCACTTTCAGTTTATTCAGGAAAGGAATGCCATCCTTGCACCCCCCTTCCCCCCTTCCCTCGCCCCCCCTCCCCCCTCCTCACCCACGATTACGAAACTTTGGAAATGAATCAAAGAAAA
>NC_091578.1:14360460-14365460 GCF_042767895.1 Penaeus vannamei | reverse complement strand
TACCACCTTCACCCTCCTTCCCTCTCCCTCATTCTCCCCCATTCTCCCACCTTCCCTTCTTCCCTTCCTTCCTTCTCCCATTCCTTCCTTCCTCACTCCCTCTTCTCTCTCATTCTCCCTTCCTCCCTCCTTCCCACCCATTTCCCCCTTGCTCCCATATTCCCTCCTTCACATTCCCCCTTGCTCCTACATTCCCTCTCTCTCCCCATTCTCCCTCCCTCCCTCCTTCCCACCCATTTCCCCTTGCTCCCATATTCCCTCCCTCCTTCCCTCTCATTCTCCCCCCCCCTCCCCTCCCTCCCTCCCCTCCCGTAATGAGGCAACGAGGCGGTGCAGGAAGCAGCCGTTACCTGCGTCCCTTCCCCCCTCCTCCCCCTCCCTCCCCGCCTGGCCCGAAGATCATTAGGCAACGACAGGTCTACGGGACTAATTGGGAATAATGGGTAATTAAAGGCAGGATAGGTCAGGGGACAACGGCGCGCTGACAAGTGTGATCATGGAGCGTGGAGAAGGACAAGGATGGAGAGGAGAGGAGAGAGGGAGAGGAAAAGGGAGAGGGAGAGGGAGAGGGAAGGAGGGAGAGGGAGAGAGGGAGGGAGGGAGAGAGGGAAAGAAGGAAAGAGGGAGAGAGGGAGAGAGAGAGAGAGAGAGAGAGAGAGAGAGAGAGAGAGAGAGAGAGAGAGAGAGAGAGAGAGAGAGAGAGAGAGAGAGAGAGAGAGAGAGAGAGAGAGAGAAAGACGATGAAAGAGAACAAACGGAAGCAAATATGGAAAAAGTGAAGAACAGAAATTAAAAAAGAAGACCGTCGCATCGAACAAACAAAACAGGACCCACAACCCCAACAAACAAATCAAAACAAAAACAATAACAACACGTGGACAATAACAGATCCCCCCAATACATCTCCCAGCGCACCCGCAGCCCAGTTTACTTTCTAAAAGCTCCCTTTCACTGACCACTTTCAGCTGGTGCCCCGCTGGTGCTGCCGCCTCGACGCCCCAGTGAAAAGCCTCCTTATTCATCAAAGGGGCTTTCGACGTGCCAACTTCTCTGGCTCTCGAACGCTCCAAGGGAAGTTCTCTCAGGGATTCCGCCTTCTCTTTCTCTTGTTTCTTCTTCCTTTCTTTCTCTCGCTTTTGTTCTCTATAGCTTTTTCTTTTCTTGGCGTTGTTTGGGAGGCTTTGGGTATGCTGCTTTTTTCCTTGTTTTCTTTCTTTCGTTAATGTTCTTTTTATTTTCCTTTGGTGTTCTTTTGGAATAAGTAGACTGGGAGTCTTTGCGAGATTTTTTCTCTTGTTTTTCTTTGCTTCTCCCGCTTCTATTCTCTTTTTTATTCTTTTTTGCGTTCTTCGAAATAAATGGCTTGCGAATCCCATTAGTATGTGCATGTATGGGATAATGGAAGGGATTTCGAGTACGGTAATAAGAACGGAAAAAAGTTTCCTAATTTTAAGGTTCAGCTGGGATCGGAAACCTTCTTTGGAGTCGACTTTCTTTATGGAATTTCGTAATTGCATCCGCTCGTCTTTCTCCCACACGCATGTACGGATACTCTCGCTCTCTCTCTCTCTCTTTCTATCTATTTATTCTCTCTCTCTCTCTCTCTCTCCATCTATCTACCTACCTACTTACCTGCCTACTATCTATCTATCTACCACTCACATAAAATTTCTACCCTCCCCTCTCTCTCTCTCTCTCACTGCCCTCCCTCCCGTCCCTCCCGTCCCTCCCTCCCTCCCCGTCCCTCCCTCCCTCCCTCCCGTCCCTCCCGTTCCTCCCGTCCCTCCTTCCCGTCCCTCCCTCCCGTCCCTCCCGTCCCTCCCTCCCTCAAAACAGAGTCCCACCAATACATTCCAAGATTCATGCTGTGACCATTCTACCACGCTTTAATGAGATCATCCTGGGCCTACAGGCGAGGAGCCGGGAACAGATGGCTGTCTCTCGTCGTCAAGGCTGTCCGCAAACTCGAACCTTTCATCATATACTTTTTTTTTTCGTTTGTGATTTTGATTATGTTTATTCGGAAGGAAAAGAAAGAATTGTTTATTTATTCGTATCTTTATGAGGTTTTGGATTCGTTTCGAGGGGCGAAGGAGAGGCGGCGGCGGCGGTAAAAGAGGGAGACTTCCGCCCCAAATTCCGCACGTCTTAATAGGCCTATTAATTGGCCCGCGGCGGAGGGGCCTTCGTCGTCTCCCTCGGATCATGAGGTGGACGGCGCGGCGCAGGGAGGAAAGGGCGCCGAAGTGAGCCGAAGAAGTGATGGTGATTGGGTTGAGGAAATGTATGTGAAGTGAAGGCTTCTGAAGGTAAATGACGGTATGGGAAATGCTAATGTAGGTAAATGTGGAGAAGAGAGGGTAAACGAAGGTAATGACGGCAGTAGAAATGCTGAAATAGGTAAATGTAGGAAAGAGGGGGTAAATGAAGGTAAGTGACGCCATGGGAAATGCTAAAATAGGTAAATGTTCAGAAAAAAGAGTAAATGAAGGTATGGAAAGGGCTGAATAAGGTAAATCCGAAGAATGGGCAAACGAAGGTATGTGAAGGTAAATAATGTCAGGAGATTGAGGTAAATGCGAAGAAGTGTAGGCAAATGAACGTATGTGAAGCTAAATGACGGTATTGCGTTGAGTTTCACCCGGAGAAGAATGTGTAAGAAGGGCAATATGAAGTTAAGAAAAGAAGGTAAATAGCCATATGGAAAGTGCTAAACAAGGTAAATATTGAAAAGGCTCAGTAAATAAAGGTGGTGAAGTGCAGAACAAAGTGGATATAGAAAGGAGAGGCAAACGACATGAGGTATGTAAAAATGTGCTGAATGTACAAGAAGAATGTTGAAATGAAATGAAAAAAAATATATATGAAGTATATATCTTTTCAAGTAATTTGAGTGGTCTCTACCACATTCATATAAATTGAAATGCATCTTTTTTATGCAATTTGGGACGTGAAAATTTGATTTTTTTTTAAATTGCAATATGCCCATTTTTGAAAGAAAATGAAATTTGTGACTAGTGTGAAAGTAGAGAGATAGAGAGAACAAGATAAAAGAGAGAGAGAGAGAGAGAGAGAGAGAGAGAGAGAGAGAGAGAGAGAGAGAGAGAGAGAGAGAGAGAGAGAGAGAGAGAGAGAGAGAGAGAGAGAGAGATTGAGAGAGAGAGACAGAGAGAGAGACAGAGAGAGAGAGAGAGAGAGAGAGAGAGAGAGAGAGAGAGAGAGAGAGAGAGAGAGAGTCGTAGGCCTACTATTAATTATAGGATTTAAGAGAAAATGCCACTCTTCTACATCTTAAGAATACAAAATGTCCGTCGCTTTCTTCTCCTCTATAGAAAAATAACAGACAAATAAATCAATAAAGTAAATTCCTCTCGGTTCACCTGCAGCCAATTATCATTTCATTACTCCTCTTAATTTCATACTTGCAAAAATACATAATTGGATGATAAGCTAAAACTCTCCCCACCAGATCTGGACGAGTTCCTATATTACCTAAGGATCACTCATTCTAGCCTGGCGAACTAATTAATAAAGAAATTCAGTTCGCTTATTCCGACATAGCCCTCTCTCCGCCCAGGCATACCAACCACCTGTAGAGGATTCATTAAGGCGTACCAATCTCCCGCGAACCCCATTAACAAGCGACTGAACCCTTTCCTTATCGCCACCATCGACGGTTAACTTATAAAAGCAATATAATAATGATCGCTTGCGGAATAAGAGGTTAATTAATAGGTATCGGCAGCCTACAGAGAGAAAACGTTATCAATTTAATATCTGAAAGCCAAGCTGGCTGTTCGACCCGACCTGAATCTCTTCGAATTTTCGAATTTATAATTAAATCTATTTGTCGTTGATGTTTGCTCCACTCTAAAAAGTAAGAATTATATAAGAATTAAGAACATAAATATCAAACAGATGTATTTAAAGAATACATTTCCTACAAAAACAAACAAAAAAGAACAGTTAGTTTAAAAAAAGACCAAAATGGGAAACAGATTCGAAAAGCGCGCTCAACTTGGGCCATTTTCGGCTGGGTCACGAGAACAGGATATCTACTGTATTTATGCGACAACATGATTACACTCGAGTATCACAATCATCTCCCGAGGATATTTCCTATGGTGTAAGTGGTGATGAGCGAGAACAACCTCGCTACAGTGTTATTGCTTATTCTGGCTCGTTCTGGCGAAGCGATTTTGGGTCTCGGCGGTTGCGAACGGAGCGGGAGTTCGTTAAAAAAGGTGTTTGTTAACGAAGTGATTTTCCTCCCGTAATGATGCGAATTTTGATATGAATTTACACGGCTTTTCGCTACACTGACGTGACCTTCGTGATTGCTGGCATGACCTCGCTATAACAATCTCGATACGGACTCGATCTCGCCTTCGACCTCGCTAGAACGACCCCGTATGTCTTCGAGATGTTATGCACCGTTATAAGGAAGCTTTAAGTATCCCGTGGAGACACAGGCGGTGGGAGAACAATAACAAAAAGGATATGGAGAACGAAAGAAGATCAAGCAGCATGAGTATTTAAATCCATACTTATATATATAACAACCTTGTATATATATATATATATATATATATATATATATATATACCCCTCTCTCTCTCTCTCTCTCTCTCTCTCTCTCTCTCCTCTCTCTCTCTCTCGCTCTCTCTCTCTCTCTCTCTCTCTCTCTCTCTCTCTCTCTCTCTCTCTCTCTCTCTCTCTCTCTCTCTCTCTCTCTCTCTCTTCTCTCTCTCTCTTTCTTCTCTCTCCTCTCTCTCTTCTCTCTCTTCTTCCTCCTCTCTCTTCTCCTCTCTCTCTTCCTCTCTCTCTCTCTCTCCTCTCTTCCTCCTCCTTCTCTCTTCTTCCTCTCTTCCTTCCTCTCTCCTTCCCTCCTTCCTCTTCTTCTTCCTCTCCTCTCTCTCCTCTCTCCTCTCTCTCTCCTCTCCTCTCTCCTCTCTCTCTCCTCTCCTCTCTCCTCTCTCTCTCCTCTCCTCTCTCCTCTC
>NC_091578.1:14350460-14357960 GCF_042767895.1 Penaeus vannamei | reverse complement strand
TAACAGTAGCTACGCTGAGTCCAGAAGTGCTATTCAAACCCAGACTTAAAAAAAAAAGAAAAAAAAAAACACTAATAAACCTTTCCCCATACTGCATTATCTCCCCTCTAATAGCTCCAGGAGTAGATACTCAGAAGCAAACGTACTAACACATCCATGCTACACTTGAGGCCCAATAAAATACAGGATAATTGTATAGAATTACCCGACGTGGTTGCAAATAACAGAATTCCAACGTAATTATCCGTGTCTATTACGCTCATGACCAACGGACATACGGCACTGGATATATAAATTGCATTTAATTTGTCAAGCGTGTCTGGCGGGCCACGAAAAAAGGCGATTGGGAGAGAGAGTGATTGGAAAGAATAATGGCGGTGGGAAACAAGGGGGAGAAAATGACTTAGGGAGCGGGAGGCGCGATCTTCATTTGTCTTTCCCTTTTCCGTCGGTGTCGGGGCGGCGCTGCGGCCTCGCGTCTGTTCATGTCGTGTATGAATTTGATTGTGTATGTTTCGTTTTGTTTTTCTCTCTCTGTTTCTGTTAGCCTTTATCTCTGCCTGTTTTTTATCTATTTATCTCTGTTTCGGCCTCTGTCTATCTCTGTCTCTCTTTCTCTCTCTGTTTCTCTCCCTCCCTCCCTTTTCCTCCTTCCCCCCTCCCTTCTCCTCCCTCTTACCATTTCTTCCATCTGCCATCCTGCTCTCTCCCCATTTCTCCCTCTCCCTCCCTTCCCTTCGCCTCCCGCACAAAGACAAGCCGGGCCGCCGTCACTTCCACACATTCATTCAGAGTTTATGACTTCGAGCGTAAAAAATCGTCTGTGTAGAAAATGCTCCACCTCAACCATGACCTGTATTTCGTTATCAAAGTACTAAAACTAATCCCACAAATATTAGGTCAACACCACAACATACACGTTGGAATCTACATAACTCTTTGGTTATAATGAAAGACAAGAATTTTAAGTGCGGCCGTAGTCCTGCTCCTGCCATCTGTTGCAATTTCAACGCAAGATATTAACGGTAGAATTGCATATTTTTTATTTTAGCAATACCAATAACAATTTTGGGCAGTAATTGTCAGAATAAGTGGACGAGTAAAGGACCAAAATACCAAAATAAACAGAAATGACAGTACCCAACGGAAAGAAGATAATCCCCCCACAATCCGGACATCCCTCGCGGTGCGGATTGCTGCGTCCGAACAAATCTCGAAGCAGAGCGAGCGCCGCCGAGAGTAAGCGCCAGGAAGCGAACCATGGCGAACCGTAGCTCCCCAGATGGAACGTGATAGTGTCCAGCGGCGTCACCCTTCCATGGAGCGATCCGCCCGCCTCTCGCACGGAACAATCAGTTCATTAGGCTCCGTCGCGCTGCCATACTCCCGCGTCCGATACCCTGCCCGAGCGACTTCCTTCCTTTGGCATCGGCGAGGGAGCCGGCATTGTGTGCTCTTTTATTAAGAGATTTGCCTCGTTCTTATCTTCTATGTCTCCTTTAAAGAGATAGGGTTTGAGCCTTATTATCGATATCTATCATTTTCGCCCATACTCTCTTCGTATCAGCTTCCATTCACAAGTCGGTACACCTCTTCACCTGCCTCTTTAAATGCTTCCCTCGGGTGTATTTACACACACCTCCCTTTCCTCCCCCGTAGAAGAGAAGACGGCGGAGAAGCAAAGAGATATGGGCTAATAACTCTGGAGACAAAAGGAGGGCGGAAGAAAGGTGTCGAAGCCACGGGCGGTCGGCGGCGGCGGCGGCGAGGGCGGGAGTCGGGTAGGCCGACGTGGCGGCGGCGGTGGTGGGCGGGTCGTGACCACCCAAGACGGGCTCAAGGACGACCCACCGCCGCCTGAGTCACGGCCGCAGATGAGGGCGTCACGGTACCCTTTGTAGGCTCGGAAATGCGTTTCTTAATGTGCCCATTGAGAGAAATACACCTGTCGTGGCGTAGCGTCAAAGGCCTCATGTGCGTACACACAAACACGCAAATAAAGAGGAGGTCGATTAAGCCATGAATGACATTACGGAATTCAACTCCCCTTATCCCCCCCCCCCCCCCCCGACGAGCCCGTACGCCATCAAGGCTTCATTTACATAGGTCTAGAATCGATTCCGACGCCTTATTTAGCTCCTATTATCCATTTTTCTTCATTTTTATAATGGTTTTATTTTGTTCTTATATTTTCCTTTCTTATAGCTGGTGTACTTGTTACTCATATTGTTATTGTTATCATTAAAAAATTACTGTCATTGTTTTTATGATCATTTTCATTTATTATCGTCATTATCATTCTCTTTTGGGGAAAGATGCACACAATAATAGATTATGGATGACGACATTCGAAGAAAATGAAGACAATAAAAAAAGATGAGTTTACATTAGACAGAGAGCGACAGGCAGCGCAGAGGAGTCCCTTGTGCTTCTGTCTGCTTGGAAGCGATTCCCCGATCGAAAAAAGTCCTCTTGGTTCAGTCGGTGCCTTGTGATCCGACGACCGCAAGCGTTATAATTAGCACATTCCGATGCTATTCACAGAGATCTACAACGGATTCACTGTAATTGGTTCATCTTCCTTTTTTTTGCCAACTCTTCATTCTCTTTTTGGCCATAATTCTTATAATCATCACATAAAAGTAATCATAGCGAAGCCGAAGAAGAAAAAGGCGCAACAAAAAGACAGACTCGAGTCGAGCAGTCCGATCCCTTCTCTCCGGATCCGTCGCTCTCACAATGAGGGCCATTGTGGCGCGGTTCGAACGGGCGCTGTGAATCACGCTTCGTCCGGTTCGAGTCGCGGCGGGCGAAGGCCATACTCGACTTCTTAATGGCGTACGCAAATCGAAGGAGAATGGAGACTGTAACCTTTAAGATGACTATATGTGGGAGGCGAACAATCGGACCTCTAATTTGGGTGTGAAGGGAGAGGCGACGGAGCCGAGACTTGTGGCCTGGCTCCGTGGGCGCGGTTCGGGGACATCGAGGGCTCTGGGTGAGGGAGGACAGCGCGGGCGGCGAAGGGACTGCGATGAATAAAGGGCCTTTCAGGTGTCATCGGGGCGCTTTAAGCTCCTCCTGAACTGGAAATGTCAACGCATTATGAAGCAAGAAAAGAAATTGATGCAGTCCGACCTTTTTGCAATGGTTTTAGATGTCTAATTTTATCAAACGAAATTTGACCGATTATCGTTTTTACCGGCATTTTTTTCAATTTTCTAATATCGATCTAATTATGAAACTATGAATGTGGAAGAGAGACTCATTTTAGCGGGCGACCATATGAAAAACGTAAAACAAAATAAATAAGAGACTCGAGAAAGAAGAGCGGCTCGGGGAGAAGGGGGAAAGGAGGAAGGGCCATAGGAAAGGGTGAAAGAATTATTCAAGAAGGGGAAGAAGAGTTCGAGTGAGATGTGGCATAGTCGCATCCTTCGGCGTTTGGCGGACGTGGCAACGGCGCGGGTCAGATCCCAGCATGGCGTCCAGGTAAGTGCGGCTCAACAAGACTTGGGTTATCATCTGCCGGCGTGTATGTGAGTGTGCGTATGCATGCACGTGTGTGTACGCGAGTCCAATGTTTATAGCTGTTAAGTGACGGAGGCAAGCGGCGAGAGGGAAAAGACAAGAGGAAAAAACAGTTGGCAATATCGCCTGCGTTGCCTTTAACTTTTCGTATATTACAGATGAACAAGAATTCCAGAGGACGAAGAGTTCGCTAAAAGAAACAAATAAAGGGGAGGGGAAATAAATAAAGAAAGACCTAATTGCAAAACTGCGAAACACGTAGAACTACCCCCCCCCCCAACCTTCCTCCCTACACATACATACTTAATTCAAACAATAAAGGTAAAAAAAAAAAAAAAAAAAAAAAAACGCGGGCTCTCCATTCCTCGATCTCTCCCTCTTTCCGTTTCTCCCTCTCTCCCTCTATATTCCTCCCTCAACAATGTTTCCATCTCGAGGAGGGCTAGACGGAGACAAGTCTGGTTCGAGAGACAAGCGGGCATTCATAATTATATATAATGAGCACACTTGATCCCGCTGTGCTCACTCATTTTCGGGTGGGTGGGCAGGGAGGTGGATGGCCTATGGGGGATGGGGTGGGGGGGGGGGGAGGGGGTAATTTGGGCCCGGGCGCGGAAGGTTCTCGTGCGCCGCGTCCTGAATGGGGAAGGGGAGGGGAGGGGGGAGGGGAAGGGAGGGGAGAGGGGAAGGGGGGAGGGGGAAAGGGGTAGGGAGAGAGTTAGGGAGAGAGAGAGAGTAGAGAGAGAGAGAGAGGGACAGAGAGAGAGGGAGGGAGGGAGGGAGGGAGAGAGAGAGAGAGAGAGAGAGAGAGAGAGAGAGAGAGAGAGAGAGAGAGAGAGAGAGAGAGAGAGAGAGAGAGAGAGAGAGAGAGAGAGAGAGAGAGAGAGAGGGGTAGAGAGAGAGAGAGAGAGAGAGAGAGAGAGAGAGAGAGAGAGAGAGAGAGAGAAAGAGAGAGAGAGTGAGAGTGAGAGAGAGAGAGAGAGGGGTAGAGAGAGGGAGGGGAGAGAGAGAGAGAGAGAGAGAGAGAGAGAGAGAGAGAGAGAGAGAGAGAGAGAGAGAGAGAGAGAGAGAGAGAGAGAGAGAGAGAGAGAGAGAGAGCGCAATATATATATATGTATGTATATATATATATATATATATATATATATATATATATATATATATTGTATTGCAATATAATGTATTCTAAACACACTTACATTTTAGTACACCTATTTACATGTGCTTGTCTGTGCAGCTATAAGTCTATACATATTTATACACATATTTTTCCTCATGTCTACCCATGTGTATCTATGTAAATGTATGTGCAGATGTACACATAATTATATGCACTGAGAATACCATCATGCATGTATGTCTTTTTGTATTCACATATCCATCTGCCTGCTGCTAGTCTATGTATCTCCCCATCTGTGTATCTTTCTGATTGTCTATGTTTATCATATATCTATTTTTCTGTATCTTTCTGCATGTCTTTGTATATTTATCACTATATTTGTCTTTGTTTGTGTATCCCGTTCTCTGTCTACCTGGGTAATTATCTGTCTGTTAGTGTATTTCGGTTATTTGTCTGTTAATCTGTCTGGGCAATTATCTGTCTGTACATCTGCCCATGTCTGCCTACCCGTGAATCTAACCCTATATGTAAACAGATGTACGCGCATCATCGACCAGTCACACCGAGCAAACCTCCGAGAACACCTGTTATACGCAGTCCCTACGAGTGACTGTTCTTCTGCCGGACATTCCAACTTTGTTATCGTTCTGCCTTCGGGGGATTTCGCAAAGTAGAAAATTCCTAGACACGAGTTTTCCATTCAGATAACGTTTGTTCATCTAATCGCATCCCCGTGCTTACCATATCTTTTAAATGTTTTTTCTTTTCTTTTTTTTGTGTGCGTATTAGAAAATTAAGGTTTTGTCTATAACCTGCCTCGTCCGCGCACCTGGGATTTTGTGCAAACATTCTCTAATATAAAAGTGATAAAAGTGTGTGCTACGACGTGAAGAGCTCTCAAGTTTTAATTCTTAAATTTGTGTATCAGTATATATTTCATGTATCATATCTAAATCAAATACTAATTCATATTTGTCCTTCAAAGCATGCATTTATCCTCAAGTAAAGAAGCATGGACGAATCTGCTTTTTTATATTACAAGAACGCCAAGATATGCCCTCCAGAGCAAGCGTCTCTGTTGTACTGTGTACTGCTGTATATAGTCAGGCCGATGAATGTGTACATGTGTGCGTTTGTGTGTTTTATCCTTCTCTCAAGGAGTTGCAAATGTCAGTGAACTCACATCCAACCCCTCCTCCACCCATCCTTAAGTCCTCCCCCCACCTTCCCCCTCTCCATATCTCCCTCCCTCCACTCCCCTCATCTCCTTCAAGACCCCCACCCCTTCTCCCCTCGCTCAGTTTGCTTCACCCTCTTTCTTCGTCTCCTTCAAGGCCCCCCTTCCCTTCATTTTCCTCCTAACTCCTCTCCTCCCTCACCCCGCTTCCCTCATCTTTCTACCCCTCACCTCACCTCTCTCCACTCCCTCATCTCCTTCAAGTACACCCCCCCCTTATCTCCCTTCCACTACCATCATCACCCCCTTCCCCTCACCAACAACTCCCCCTCATCCCTTCCTCCCCCTCGACCCCCTTGCTCCCCCGCCCTCCCTCGCTACCCCCCCCCCCCCCCTCGCAGATAGGCCCGGGCGTGTCAGCGGAACCGCGCGGGTCATTCGATCCCTCGGCCGTCAAGACCTTCCAGAGTTTAGTCGTCAGCAGCGGACCCATGCGACTCCCCCCCCCTCCCCCTCCTCCGCCCCCCCATTTTAAACCAGACCCAAATCGGCAGAATCTCGGTCGGGTGATTGAAGGGAGATCCGCCAAATAAAGATTTCTTCCCGGCTTAATTGAAGGAGGGAGTGCGGCGGCGACGGCCTTTGTCTTGTGCCATTAGGGTTTGTGTGGATAGACACTTGCAAACACACACACAAACAAACATTTATATATACATATATATATATAACATATATATAAACATATATATATATATATATATATATATATATATATATATATATATATATGTATATATATATATATATTCACTTTTTGATTTATTTATTTGGCTATTTATGCACACACACACACACATACACACACACACACACACACACATATATATATATGTATATATATATATATATATATATATATATATATATATATATATATATATATGTGTGTGTGTGTGTGTGTGTGTGTGTGTGTGTGTGTGTGTGTGTGTGTGTGTGTGTGTGTGTGCGCGCGCGCGTGAACGTGTGTAAATAGAGTGAAAGGCTGATTCAGCCATATCACAATCGTCAGACTCCAACGAGCGGACAGACAAATCCTCCTCCAGTAAACACCGATGAAAACCCATCGAAGGCTCCTTCACCCCCCCCTATCCCCCCCCTTACCCCCTGCTTGCCCCCCCTGACCCGCAGCAGAAGAAGGGAAAGACGAAGAGAACCAGGCAAGGTCAGCCGAAGCATCGACCTCCCTCCGATCCAGGACAGGCCAGACGAGGTCAGGTAAGCCTACACCACTACCCCCTCCCCCTCTGGCCCCCCATCCCTCCCTCCCTCCCCCGCCCCTCGTCCCCCAGGGTAAACCGGGGGAGGGCGAGACAAAAGCCCAAGAATAAGTGACATGCCAATTACTTGCTAACTGCAGGGGTTCGGCTTTTATTAATTCAGCAGTCTAGCAGGGGAGAGGCACGGGTCCAGCGCGCGGCCCGCCCTGCCGAGGGGGAGTGCGGCCGAGGGATAAATGGATAAATGGAGATGGATAGAGAAGGCGAAGGTGGGAGGAAGGGAGAGGGATAAATGGAGATAGAGGAGGTGGGAGGAAGAGAGGGAAGGGATAAATGGAGATAGATAGAGAAGACGACGGCGGGAGGAAGAGAGGGGAGGGATAAATGGATAAAAG
>NC_091578.1:14330460-14337960 GCF_042767895.1 Penaeus vannamei | reverse complement strand
CTCTCTCTCTCTTCTCTCATTCTCGCTCTCTCTCTCTCTCTCTCCCTACCTCCCTCTCTCTCTCTCTCCTTTCATCTTTTATCCATCCATCCTTCCTCTTAGAAATCTCTCCCAGTATAATTTCCCATCCCCCCTTTCTTCTTGCCCTCCGTCTCTCCCTTCCTTCTTGTTCTTTTTCCCTCCCTCCCTCCGTCAGCCGCCCAAGCAGCCCGAGAAGCGGAGTCCCTCGCCGCGCCATAACGCCCCCGCGCTCGACTCCGGAATGCTAAGCGGAGAGCCTGACGTATCGCCGCCGCTGAGCCTGGATACTAATGTCCTCGGGAGGCGGTCTGCTTCCCGCGCGAGAGAATGCTTTATATTTAAAGATCTGTGTGATGGGTTCGTCTCTTTTTTTCTTCTTTTTTTCTTTCTTTTTTGGGGGAGGAGGAAGTTTTGGTTGTGATTTGTTTGTATATGTTTTGGACTGGATTGCGGACAGTGTGGGAGTGGTTTGGGGGTATTGGATTTCTTGTCCTGGGGTTTGTTGTGGGCTCGTGTACAAAGGGACGTGCTTTTGTATTCTTTATCGATTCATAATAATTGTCTAACGTTACTCTCTTTGTTAAGGCTTCGGCGCCTAACAAGTGTAAATGGCAAGCGATTGTTAACACTACGAGAATGTGTTCCTAATCTTATCGGCCGATCGCAAGGCGGCCGAGAATGCTAAGTATCGCCGCCGATCTCCCGGCGCGATGCTCATTATGGAAGGAGGCGCAGTACTCACCGGTGTCCATGGCGACGACCGTCAGGGTGTAGTAGTCCCGCTCCTCGCGGTCCAGGGCGCGCAGGAGGCTGATCTTGCCCGAGCTGGCGTTCACGGAGAACACGGACTTGTCGCCCTCCTTCACCAGGTAGTTGACGCGGTTGTACGGCGGGTTGTCGGCGTCGAAGGCGGTGACGGTGGCGATGGGCGCCGGCAGCACGGCCATGTTCTCCATGACGTAGACGAGGTACGGCGAGTCGAGGAACACGGGCGCGTTGTCGTTGATGTCCATGATGGAGATGGTGACGGTGGCGGAGTCGTAGCGCACGTCGGCGCCCGAGTCCTCCGCCTGCACCGTCAGCAGGTAGTGGTTGCGGCGCTCGTAGTTGAGGTTCTTGGCCACGCGGATGACGCCCGTGTCCTCGCTGATGGAGAAGTCGCGGTTCTTGTCCCCGGCGACGATGGTGTAGCGCACGCGGCCGTTGAGGCCCTCGTCGGCGTCGGTGGCGGACACCTGCAGCACCGACAGGCCGATGGAGGCGTTCTCGGGGACGCTGGCCGAGTACTGCTTCGGGTCGAAGATGGGCGAGTTGTCGTTCTCGTCGGCCACCCGCAGGCTGATGGTGAGGGTGTGGGCGTTGGGCGGGTTGCCGCGGTCCCTCGCCGTCACCACCAGCGAGTAGTTGGCGCGGTCCTCCCGGTCCAGCGCCGCGGCGATCCGCAGGAGGCCGTCCACGGGCCCGAGCGCGAACCGGTTGCCGGGTACGGGCGCCAGGGAGTACTCGATGTAGGAGTTGCGCCCCTCGTCGCGGTCCACCGCCTTCACGGCCATGACCACGGTGTTGACGGGCGTGTTCTCGGGCACCACCGTCTCGTTGGGCGTCACGAACTCCGGCGCCATGTCGTTCACGTCCCGCAGGATGATCGTCACCTGCAACGAGCGGAGCGTCAGTCAGAGGGAGGGAAGGCTGGTGCGAAGACCACGGGGAGGGAACTGGGGCCATTGTGGCATTACTGGTGCTAAGGACAGCAGGAGAGTAATAATTTAAATAGCAACATAATGAATAAGGACAATGATAACTACAATGACACAGATAATCATTTCGACAAAAATGTTAACAAATAATACAACACGATAATAATAATAACAACTAAACAAAAAGAAAACAACAACTAAACAAAAAGAAAACAACTAAACAAAAAGAAAACAACAACAACAACAACAGTATAAATAGAACAACTAACAACACAGCCAGTAACAACAAATCAAAAAAGCAGTCCCATTCTCTCTCCCCCGAGGCCGATGTGCTACGTGTAAGTAACACTCAAACTCGAAAGAAAAATTATGCTTCACAATAATAATGATAATAAATAATAATAAAAAATAATAATAATAAACAATGTTTTTAAAAATCGCCCAAAACAACGTCTTTTTGTCCATCCATAACTGGTTAAACGCGTTACAGTGCATTATATTATACCCCCCCCCCCTTCTCTATTCCCGCCCCCTGCCCCCTTCCCTCCCCCCCCCCTCCGCCCCATGTGTATGCATACAGTAAATGAGTCTTCAATATTGCAAACACAAAGAACAGCGTCTTGGCGTTGGCCGGTGTGCATGAGACTATCACCCAGGCCATCGTTGGAAGAACAGTTACTTATCATGCATCTGTAATGTCCCACGCGTACCCCTACCCCCTTACCCCCCACCCTGAGTCCCATCCCCTACCCTCCCCTCTTCCCCCCCCTTTTGAAGGTGGATTAAATTGATGATGGATCAGATCAGTTTTTTTATTGAGAGAGAGAGAGAGAGAGAGAGAGAGAGAGAGAGAGAGAGAGAGAGAGAGAGAGAGAGAGAGAGAGAGAGAGAGAGAGAGAGAGAGAGAGAGAGAGAGAGAGCCGACATTCGTTTTTATCTAAAAAAATAAATAAATAAATAAAAAAGGGGGAAAATCAGAAATCGCCCAATTTTCTCCTCCCTCTCTCATTTCTCCTTCTCCGAAGCCCCGTTACTCCTTCGTTCTCCCCTCCCCCTCCCCCTCCAACCCCCTATCCCCTCCTTCCTCATTCTTCAAGCAAAGAGAGAAAAAAAGACTGCAAGAAATCCCAAAACAAGACGAACAACATCCTGTCTAATATAGCAGCTTCACTATAATCTTAAACATTCCGAACAAGCGGGGCATCTGCTGTGGACCAGGCGAGCGTGAAAAGTGAGAATATATTATCCTGCACTTTTGGGCCACAGTGACCGCCGCCGACACTGGGAGGCTTCGACGGCTCAAAGACCTCTTCCTCCCTTATTCAAATTTAGGGAAGAAAACGGCCGTTGAGCGAAGGGGGGACTCAAGGAGACTTCTGGGGGATGTGCAGTTTATTTTTAACTATTTCTCTCTCTCTCTCTCTCTCTCTCTCTCTCTCTCTCCCTCCCTCTCTCTCTCTCTCTCTCTCTCTCTCTCTCTCTCTCTCTCTCTCTCTCTCTCGCTCGCTCTCTTTTTTTTGTTGATGGTCCAAACGGGTTGGGCAATATGAAGCTTTTCAAGCAGGGAAATTTGCATTTTGTCTTTTGTTTATCTTGTGATTCATGTTCATTTTGCAAGGCAAGTTTAATAGTCTAAATACTTTTTGAAGTGTCTACGAGAATGAAGTTTGCGCGGAGTCATAAAATCTAAAAATAAACGAGCGCAGAAAGAACGGACAAACCAAAATAAAAATCTGTGGAAACTTTGATGAATAAGTCATGTGACCTCCTGCTTATTGACTGATGGCGTTCTCTCCCCGTCTCTCTCCCTCTCCCTCTCTCTCTCTCCCCATCTATGTTTATTTGTCTCTTTATACATTTACATCTCATGTAATTACCTGTTTATTCATATATTTTTTCATATTTGAGGATTTATCTCATCACGGGAACTGCTTATTATACAAAAAATGAATAAACATATATCAACGCAGAAATGCAACACTTTTTGTAGCTAAACTAAACCAAACGAGCAAACAGATCGAACAATTACGCTAAACCCGTGACCGTCGAGCAAGGGAGGACGACCCCGTCTCCACACCTCTCCGACAGGGACGTGCGGGCGTGAGTATGGAAGGGCGGGGGCGGGTGGAGGGGGGGGGGGCTCATTTAGTCACCTATATTAGTGGCCTCACTTCCGCTCGTCAATCAGTAGTCACCTTTGACGAGATTTGGGCGGCCCATGACCCCCCCCCCCTTCCGCGCCCACAGATCCAGACGGAGGTGAAGCCCATGACTGTCAGGAGCGGGCGGGGAGTTCGTTGACTCGCTTCGTTCTATTTCGTTCTAAGTCGCTTGTGCTAATGTTGATTCTATTTTCGTTTTCTTTTTATCGTGTGTTTTTTTCGGGTGTGATTTATTTGGGGGTGAAGGAATAATGTGGTCATGGGGGGTCCTAATGAAATTTAGTATAAAAAAAAAAACATATACATACACAAATACATATATATTCTTTTTTTCAAGACATCACGCACTCGACATTGAGAAAAGAATGAGAGAGACGGGAAGAAATGGAAAGAAAAGAAAAGAGAAAGAAAAAGTAGGATGAAAAAAGACAGAGAACCATAAGTTAACGTCCTCCACCAAATCTAGCAATCTTCGACGTCAAAAAGGATCTTGCGAGACGCTCGAAACGCAAATGCACTTGCAACCTCCCCTCCTCCTCCTCCTCCTCTTCCTCTCCTCTTTCACCTCTCTCTCCTGCTCCTTCTCCCTGTCTACTCCTTCCTCTCCATCGACATTACACAACATCTACCTATTTTCCTTTTCGTTATTTTTGTTCTTTTGAGGAAGCGAAGGGAATTGCAAATGTGGAGGTCCTGCTCTTGGAGGAAACTCTCGGAAAGTCATGACTAGTAATAAATAAACAAGAGAATAATGAGGGGATATCCAGGGGCGGAAGGGTGGGGAGGAGGAGGAGGAGGAGGATGAAGAGGAGGAAGGGTGGGGAGGAGGAGGAGGAGGAGGAGGAGGAGGAGGAGGAGGAGAAGAAGAAGAAGAAGAAGAAGAAGAAGAAGAAGAAGAAGAAGAAGAAGAAGAAGAAGAAGAAGAAGAAGAAGAAGAAGAAGAAGAAGGAGGAGGAGGAGGTGGTGGTGGTTGTGGTGGAGGAAAAGGAGGAGGAGGAGGTGGTGGAGGAAGAGGAAAAGGAGAAGGAGGAGGAAGAGGAGGAGAAGGAGGAGAAAATAAGAGGGAGGGGGAGGTGGAAGAGGAGGAGAAGGAGGAGGAAAATAAGATGGAGGACGAGGTGGAGGAGGAGGAGGAGGGGGGGGGACGAACTTGTCAGTTCTCTTCTTTTTTATGCAAGATTATGATGCAAAAGTTTAAAGAGAGTGTGTGTGAGAGAGAAAGAGAGAAAGAGAGAAGGATAGGAGGACAGGAGAGCGAGAGCGAGCGAGAGCGAGAGAGAGAGAGAGAGAGAGAGAGAGAGAGAGAGAGAGAGAGAGAGAGAGAGAGAGAGAGAGAGAGAGAGAGAGAGAGAGAGAGAGAGAGAGAGAGAGAGAGAGAGAGAGAGAGAAGAAGCAAAAAAAGAAAATAGGGACACTGCAATGCTTACAGTGAAAAAAATGCAGAATCTGAAAGGGGGAGAAATCCAGAAATTTTTTATTCCTGAAAATAACTGCCGCTTAATTTGCAAAATATCTTTCTTTATATACAAATATATTCTCGTAGGGCCTTTTCATGAAAACCCCACAGCTCTTTTTTTATTTAGAGAAAAGTATCTTGATGTCTTAACGTAATCGGTGAGCGAGTCAGCGAAAAAAAGTGACGAAAGATACTGGACTTCATTCTAAAAGTATAATTAATCCTTATGAAATCACTAAAAATCAAATAACACGAATGTGATATTCTGGAAAAAAGGCAAATAAAATCAAAGCAATGTAATCTTTTCCCACTTTTTAAAAATCTCCCTTTCTTTCACTTCACTTTATCCACTCTGACGAAAAAACAACACTAGAAATCAAAGAAACGTAATATTTCCCTGTTTTTTTTATCTATTTCATTTATTTACTAGTATTATTTTTAATCCTCAACTTTCTTTCATTTCACTTTACCCATGTTGAAGAAACAACACTAAAACTCAAAGAAACGTATTTTCTCTCCGTTTCTCTTTTTTTTTATTATTCTTTTTTACTTTGTCTTTTATTCCCCAACTCTTTTTTTTAATCCTCAACTTTCTTTCATTTCACTTTACCCATGTTGAAGAAAGGGGACATTGCAAACCATAAAGACGATGCCGGCCTCACGAACCTCCGCGACGAGACAGCGAAAACAAACACGGACCATTAGACCTTAACTTTCTTAATTAAAGAGTCCACGACAAAAATAAACAAACAAAAAAGTAAAAGGGGGGGAGGGAAGAAAGGGAGGGAGGGAGGGAGAGGGAGAAGGAGAGAGATAGGGAGAGGGAGAGAAAGAGGGAAAGAAAGAAAGAGAGAGAGAGAGAGAGAGAGAGAGAGAGAGAGAGAGAGAGAGAGAGAGAGAGAGAGAGAGAGAGAGAGAGAGAGAGAGAGAGAGAGAGAGAGAGAGAGAAACAAAGAGACAGAGAGAGAAAGAGACAGAGTGAGACAGAGACAGACACATAACAAGTGACAAACAAACCTACAGAGAAACAGAGAGAGACAGAGCCAGAAATACAGCGAAAGAGAAACGGACAGAAAGAGACAGAGAGAGAGAGAGGCGAACAAGAGGGGAAAAAAGACTCAACAGTGGCAAACAAGGAAGTGGGAGGAGAAAGACGGAGGAAGGGCAGACGGAGAAGGAAAGCAGGACACCGAATGAGGGGAAAAGGGAAAGTGCCGCGGACGGGGCCTTGGGCTCGAGCATGGGGGTTCTGGCAAGTATGTGCAGAAACAATAAGAGGGTTAAGGGCCGCGCACGCAAGCCAGTGTACTCCAAAAAGGTGTGAAAACAATTTTGAGTCAGGTGTTAAGGCGGGCCCGTAATATATGCATCGCACTAAACTTTATTGCCGACAGTTAACGGGGGTTTGTCAGGCCGACGCTCTCCTACTACCAAACATCACGCACCGACCAGGTTTTTGGTGCTACCCCCCCCCCCCCCTTCAACCCCTCAATCCTCAACCCTAAGTCCTCCATCGACTGGCCATCGGCAGGAGGGCTCGGCGAGACGGAAGGGAGGGAGAGGGGGAGGGAGGGAGAAGGGGAACAGAAGAAGAGGGAGAGGGGAAGAGGAAGAAAAGGAGTGGTGGAGGGACAGAGAGGAGGATGGAGGGGGAGGAGGAGGGGCGGAATGGTGGAGGAGCAGAGAGGACAAAGGGTGAAAAGGGAAGGGAGGGAGAGGGGAATGGACGATGAGGGAGAGGGATGGAGAGGGGAAGGGAGGGGAAGGTGAAGGAAAGGAGCAGGGGGAAAATAGGGAGGGGGAGGGGGAGGGAGAGCATGGGGGGCCGTCCACTTTATGGCAGCCAGGGACCTGCGTGGATGGGTATGGACGCGCCCGGCCCTTGGCGGAAGGTGGCGACGTGTGGGCGTGGGGGGTGGGCGTGCGAGGATGGATGTTGGCATGTGGTGGAGAATGTGGAAGTGTGTGGGTGGATGAGGCTGGAGGAATGTGGACGCGTGGTGGCGAATGTGCAAATCATGTGGCATGCGAGTGGACTTGCATATTCTTGTACAAGTTTCCTTGAGAAGAAAAAAGGAATATGCAGATCGACAGAAGGGAATGGACCTGAGACCGACAAAGAGAGAGAGAATAAGAGAGAAAGAGAGACAATAAGAGAAAGAGA
>NC_091578.1:14320460-14322960 GCF_042767895.1 Penaeus vannamei | reverse complement strand
TTGGCTGGCGACGTGTGGCAGCGCTGGCCACCATAAAGTTTTGTCGGCATTTGATAACTGCAAACCATTAAGGGTGGATCAAAATTTCACAGTGTTTTGTAGTCGCCCTTTGGAATCCCCGTGTTGATTTATTCGCCGCTTGCAACTGATGAGAGCCCTTGCAAATTAATGTTGATAACGGCGTATGCCCGTCCTGAATAGGCTTATGGATCCGAGATATTAATTTAGCTCTAATTAAGTTTTAGATAAGCTAGAAACAAGTCGAGAGAAGACATAAAAATAACTCAGACGATCTTCCGTGGAAGAGGGTGGAAGGGAGAGAGAGATAGAGGGCGAGGGAAGAGAGAGGGAGGGGGAAGGGAGGAGGCGGGAGAGGGTGTAGGAGAGGAGAGACAGGGAGGGGAAGGAAAGGGGAGAAGGGAGAGAGATGTACACAGGAAGGGGGAGGGAGAAAAGAGAGGTAGAAAGGCGAGAAGGAAGGGGAAGAGAAACGGGCGAAGGAAGGGAGAGAGGAAGAGAGAAAGGGAAGGAGAAGAGGGAAGAGAAAGGGGAGAGAGGGAAGGGAAGAGGAAGCGCGGAGAAGAAGAGGGAAAGGAAGTGAAAGAGGAAGCGCGGAGAAGAAGAGGGAAGGAAAAGGGAAGAGAAAGGAGAAGGAAAAAGGAGAGGCGGAGGCTGCAGACTACAAGGGACAGGAATGGCTGCGGTCTCATTTCGAAAGCGAGGTGCATATTCGTAAGAGCGAGGTCCTGCGCTGTTGCAAAAGTTGCTTGCTTGACCTCTTGCTCTTCTGCACCCTTCCTTCCTCTCCCATTCCCTCCTTGGCTCCCACCATCTCCCTTTCTCTGTCCTTCCTCCCTCCTTTGTTTGTTTTCTCCCCTCCTTCGTCCCCCTTCACTTCCTTATATATCCCTCCCTTCCTCTCCTTCTCTCTCCCTCCCTGCTTCTCCTTCTCTCCTTCTCTCTACCTTTCTTTCTCTCTCCCCCCCTTCCTCTTTCTTTCTCTCTCCCCATTCATCTCCTTTTCTCTGCCTCCCTGCTTCTCCCCTTCTCTGTCCCTCCCTTCCTCTCCTTCTTTCTCCCTCCCTGCTTCTCTCCTTGTCTCTCCTTCCTTGCTTCTCTCTCCCTCCATTCCTCTCCTCTCTCCATTCCTTCTTCTCTCCTTCTCTCCCTCCATTCTTTTCCTTCTCTCTCTCTCTCTCTCTGCTTCTCCCCTTCTCCCTCCCTTCCTTCTTCTCTCCTCTCTCCCTTACTGATTCTCCTTCTGTCTTTCTATCTCTCTCCCTCCCTGATTCTCTCCTCTTCCCCTTCCTGCTTCTCTCCATCTCTCTCCTTCCCTTCCTTTCCTTCTCTCTCCCTTCTCTCCTTCTCCCTCCCTCCCTTCCTCTCCTTCTCTCTCCCTCCATTTTTCTCTCCCTCCCTGCCTCTCTCCTTCTCCCTTCTCCCTTAGTATCCCTTACCTTCCCCCTTCCACCCTGCCAGGACATGGACAACCCTGCCACGCGTGTCTGTTTACCGGCATCTGAAAATCCCTAGTTTTATTTTTGCAGCAGATTGGCCAAATTAGCCGAGGGAGGCTGTGTTCCCGTCTCTCCTTCTCTTGTTTCGAGGGCTGGGGAAATGATTGCCTTTTGTCTTTTTTTTTTTTGTCTGTGTTTAATTCTCTCTCTCTCTCTCTCTCTCTCTCTCTCTCTCTCTCTCTCTCTCTCTCTCTCTCTCTCTCTCTCTCCCCCTCTCTCTCTCTCTCTCTCTCTCTCTCTCTCTCTCTCTAGTGGTAAACAATAACAACAAATTAATGATAATAATAATATAATAATAGCAGTAATTATAAAGATAATAACGATCATTGCAATAACTACAATGCTAAACGTAGTAGTAACAATCATTAACGTTAAATCACGCCTATAATTCTTATTGTCATCATTATTAGTATCAGCATAACACTCATGATGTTCGAGCGATGTTAATACTAACGATACCCCAAAACAGAAATAACATAAATCATAAAGAGAAACAATAATGATCATAATGACAATGGCGATCGTAATCTTCAGAATTAAAGCCCCAGCGAGCCAGTCGAGAACCAAAATCCATGAAGATGTGAATGAGATCTTTAAGACCCCAAGAACAGCCTCCGTCCGGGTGTATCTCGAATCTTATTAAAATTTCATTAGCTGTAGATAGCCAGCTGATCTCCCCGTAATGATTCTGCTTATTATTATCTTTAATGATCATCGACGGTCGCCTAAAATCACATCACAGAAATATTTACTCCTGAAGAGGAAAAAAATATATAATTTTCATGTGTCGGTTTCTTAAGTCGAAGAGACAGGTGGCCGTACGTTAATTTGGTACATGTATGCACGCAGGTTACGTTCACAGGCGAATACATACACAGGTGTGTGCACGCGCTCTCATGCATACACGCACAGACAAACACACTCATCACCACCACCATCATCATTATCATCACTATCCTTAACGCCATTATTTTAACGATCAT
>NC_091578.1:14310460-14312960 GCF_042767895.1 Penaeus vannamei | reverse complement strand
CTTGAAAGGAATCTCGGCGCCGGCGGGAGAGCCTAAGGTAGGGCGGGGAAGGGGGCATGGGAGGGGGGAGGGGGTGATAAGGCGGGGAGGGGCATGGGAAGGGGGGATGAAAGGGCTAATAGATAGGCCTATGGTGCAGAGAAAAATTGCAGGGCCGGAGAGAGCTCGGGCGGAGGGCGGGTCCTTGCTGTATAATGTTCCGGCCTCGCGCCAAGATGGGCGTGGGAGAGGCGATGAGGCGATGGAATGAAGAGAGAAGCGAAGACGGAACAGAGGAAAAATCGCGCATGATGAAGTGGGAATTAATTAGTTATCTCGGACGAAATGGAGAAGTGATGTCGTCGAGATAAGAAGGATGGCGGGACCTGTTCGTGGGATCCGGCGGGAGGGACCGCCACTGGGCACGGGCGCGCGGCGGCGGACACACGCACACGAACAAACAAACAAGCAAACAAATATTCAGCTTTAGCACACATACGGCGGACACGCACACACACACACACACACACACACACACACACACACACACACACACACACACACACACACACACACACACACACACACACACACACACGCACACACACACACACACACACACATACACACACGCACACACACACACACATACAGAAATTAAAACACTAAGACAGTAAAGAAAAAATAAACCTACATACACAAACAAACAAACATAAAGCCAGCCACCTATTAATACTTTCGTCAACACAAACAAACACACAAACACATTCTCACTGAAATACACAGACACACAAGTAAATCATTTTCAGCCATGTGCACTCTCAAACATACACATACACCAAAGTATACACTCTACATGTACACACAAATAGCGTGGATCAGTGTAAACATAAGGGAGATTTACTAAGGAAAAAAGGGAGAATGTGGAGAAACCGAGTGAAAAAGGGAATGACGAGAAAGCGATGAAGAAACGCAAAAGGAAGAGGAGAAGAGGACAAAGAGATAAAAGAAGCCAACGGACGAAACGAAAGAGAAATAATACAAAAAAAATAAGAAAGCAATAAATAGACGAAAGAGAGATGGTGAGAGGACGATAAGAAATCGAATACAGAGAAGAAAGGGAGATGGTGAGACGACGAAACCAAAAACGAACTATAAAAATCCGAATGAAGAGACAAAAGAGAGATGGCGAGAGGACAAAGCGAAAGAGGAATGATAACAAACCGAATAAAGAGACGAAAAGGAAACGGCGAGAAATCAAGTTTGAGACGAAAAGTGACTCATAAGAAGCGAGAAATATGCAAAAGGGGAATTGGAAGAGAAAAGGACCGAAAAGTGAAAATGGAAGAGAAAAAAGATGAGAAGGGGAATAAGAAGAGAAAGAGGACGAAAGGGGGAATGACTAGAAGCTGGAAATGAAAGGGAATTGATAAACCGCCAAGGAAGAGACGAAAGATAAAGGAATATAAATTGAAGAAAAAGACAAAAATGGAAAAATAAAGAAAAAAGAGAGAGAAAAAAAAACGAAAACGCGGATAAAAGAAATGGAAGAAGAAAGAGAAGAAGAGGAAAAAAAGATGAAGACGAACAAGCTTAGAAATATTAAGTCGTAATAAAGACGAAAATGATGGACTTTAAAATAATGAGCATGATGTGACGAGAATGACAATGATGATGACGAAAAGAATGATAATGACGTTGTTGCTGCCGCTCAAGACCACGCTAACGATGTTTATAACTGTTATCACTACTATAATCATAATTACTGCTGCTAATGATACTACTACTACTACTTTTACTCTACTACTACCTCTACTACGACTATTGCTTGTTATGATAGTAATAATGGTAATAGTAATAATAATTGTAATAGTGATGATAATAATAATGATAACAGTAATAATGATATAATGATAATGATAATAACAATGATAATACTGATAATAATAATAGCAAATATAATAATGATAATAGTAATAATGTGATAATAATAATTATAATAATGATAATACTAATAAAGATATAATGATATTAATAATAATAATATAATGATAATAATAACAAGAATATTAATATTAATAACAACAAATATAATAATGATAGTAACATCAAAGTAAAAAAATATGAAAAAACAGAGAAATGGAGATTAAAAAATGAAAAAAAGATACACATATATTCTTTAAAAAAGAACCTTGTAGAAAAAAATGGAAGTTAAACATTAAAAAAAATGACGACCCTCTAACGACTCGTACGAACGGCCCCAAAAAAGACATAACGACTCGAATGAGAGGTATCGTTGTGGTCTGTCTAATTAAGTGAAACATTTGTCTCATTCAAGCTTTTAACTAATTGTCTTGGTTCGAGGGGGGGAGGGGAAAGGGGGTAATGGATATGTTAATGAGGGAGAGCGGGGGGGGGTAGGAGGAAGAGGGGGTTAAGGAGGGGGGGTGATATCTTCCTGTGTCTCTTTTCCATAATTGTCTTTCTTATATTTTAATTTTATTATCAATATATATTTTTT
>NC_091578.1:14295460-14302960 GCF_042767895.1 Penaeus vannamei | reverse complement strand
AAGGGAGAGAGAAACAGATACAGATAGACATACAGACAAACAGAGGGAGAGAGAATCTATTTAGAAAATAGAATAAGCTTAGAGAGAAGACAGTGCCTACCCCCCCCCCCCTTCCCCGATGGTGCGTCAGTCAGTTAATGATAAATGTAAACGAGGCCGACCCCCACCCCCACCCCCACCACCCCCTCTGGCGACGCAAGGGGGTGATGCTGTTGAATTCATCTCCGTCCAAATCTCTTCACTGCTTTAACGCCATATTTAGAATCTATATTTGGACGAATCGTTTGGCTAAATTACTCTGTTTATTCATCTGCCTGTCTTTCTGTTTGTCTGTCTACTTATCTATCTACATCTCTATCTACATGTATTTCCTTGTCTGTTTGTGACTCTGTTAGGCTGTCTGCATGACTCTGTCTGGCTGACTCTGTCTCCCTGTCTGTCTTTCTGTCTGTATGTCTGTCTGTCTACCTGTCTGTCTTTCTGGTTGTCTGTCTGTCTTTCGATAGATAGATGGATCTGATAATAGATACATACATACATGCACACATACATACGTACATAGATTAGGTAGATGGATGGATGGATAGACGGAGAGATGAATATAGTTATATAGATAGACAGATAGATAGACTGATTATGATGAGAGGGAGCGATGCAGACCGGAAGTATAATGTATAAGATCGAGGAGTTACACATTTTGGCCTCGTTCACACACCTATTTATACACTTGCCTTTGCTAATCTAAAGAATCTAAAAAAGTTAATCTATTTACGTATTCATAAACATGGTCGTAGAAGAACAGTGTAAAAAAGCGAGAGGCAGAGATGCACATTCAGTCCTTTGTGGCTCTCCTTTAATTGTATGGGAACCCGACCTGCGCTAAGTACTACTTGGGAACAGGTTGACGTCTTTAACCCGCGTCTGTGCGTGCGTGCGTGCTCGAGTCCGTCTGTGCGTGCGTGCGTGTGTGAGTGCCTCTCTGTGTGCGTGTGTATTTGTTTGCGGTAAAAGAAAATGGAAAAATATATATATAAACAAATGGCGTACACCGTCTATGATTCAGACACACCACGACACAGGCCTAATCCAATCCTTGGCAACACAAACCCTTCAACAGTTAGGTGTGCCTTGCTCTGCCCCCCCCCTCCCCCGCCCCCGATTCCCGGCGCCGGCCAGCTACGCCCGGCCAAGACCTCGCGAACTACCACTCATTGCGAGCGGAGCCACAGCCATGGGTCTCGGGCCGTTCCTGGAGGGACGCTGAACTTTTAATGGCCACGTATTCTGAAATCTTGAACGCCTGCTGTCATTCAGCGTTGTCAACGAATAGGCGGAGGGTATCGCTCTTTTGTATCAGGGGGAGGGGGAGGGGGAGGGGGAGGGGGGACAGTGAACAAGAAGGGGCGAAGGGGGATCACTGAACAAATAGAGAAGACATGCTCCAGAATAAATAAATAAATACTGAATAAATAAATATTCCCGACAAGCGTATTCATCGCGCAGACAAGAAAACAAACAAGTTACTAAAGCTACACAAACAAACAAGTAACTAATATCCCGTTTTCAGTAAAAATATCACTACCCGACCAAACCAACGTTCAAAAAGTCCCAAATAATTGTCGATAGTAAAAACGCCCACGAGATTCCTTCAACGAAAACATTTAGATGTATGTATTACAGCTCTCTGTCAGTGAAGTAATTAAACTTACATGAAGGTGTACCTGGCTGTCTTCCTCTACGTACCCTGGTGTGTACAGTATGTTCAGTGAAATGAAACTGGGAGTGGAACTGAAGACGCTCGTGTGTGTGTGTGTGTGTGTGTGTGTGTGTGTGTGTGTGTGTGTGTGTGTGTGTGTGTGTGTGTGTGTGTGTGTGTGTGTGTGTGTGTGTGTGTGTGTGTATGTGTGTGTGTGTGTACCTGTGCATGTGTATGTATATGGGTATATGTATTGTATATGCATGTGTATGTGTATATGTATGTGTATATGTATATGGACATGCATATGTATGTGTATGTGTTTGCGTTTGTATTTTTGAGTGTGTGAGTGAACCCAAGATGTACTCCAATAGTACATTCCGAGTGTTACGCTGGAGTGGTTTCGTACTACGGCAGGATAGAGCAAGTGCCTAAATTTATTGGCTTCTCCCTCGCCGCAGCCAGCGCAGCGCGGTTGTGCTCGGGATTCGTTACAGAGGAGGAGCGAGGAGCCAAGAGGAGGACGTGGGATCATTTGCAACATGGAAAAAAAATTCACTTGAAAAAAAGAGAAAAATAGCAATACTAAGAATAATGATAATTATTATAATCAATGATAATTATAGTAATAATGATGGAGATAATAATAATAATGATAATAATAGTCACTTTATTACCATTATTAATATTAGCATTATCATAAAAAGGAATATGAGACAGAAAATGGTCGTTCAAATGATACAACAATGAACACTCAGGCTGCGTCGAGATAGATAGATAGATAGATAGAGAGAGAGAGAGAGAGAGAGAGAGAGAGAGAGAGAGAGAGAGAGAGAGAGTGAGTGAGTGAGTGAGTGAGTGAGTGAGTGAGTGAGTGAGTGAGTGAGTGAGTGAGTGAGTGAGAGAGAGAGAGAGAGCGAGAAGGAGCAAACGAGAGCCAAGCCGGAGCCCGGCCACCGGAGCGCCTATACCGTCACCTCGGCGCATCGTTAACATAACTCATCCACTCATCTTCCTTCATCGCCATCAGCGCCATTACCGACCAAGGGCAAGTGTGCGTTCTCTCGGGGTATGACGTCAGCTGAAGCGTACTCTGGGAATGTGCTGAAGCTGAACCCGGAGTGCTTAAGCTGATCTCGGCTGCTCTGGGCTCTCGGGAAGGGCGACCGATGTGCCACAGGCTCTGGTAAGGCTTGGTAACTCAGTGTCTCATACGGTAATGCAGCCTCTTGTAAAATCTCCTGACAGAAGCATTACTTCCATCTAAACCTTCCCTTCTCTACCGCCGAACCCACCTTACGCTTTCATTAAGCGGGTGTTCGCTCACTGACCTATAAGGAAACTTCAAAATTCAAAAAGGTTTGTCTTGCTCCCCCTTGCCTTAAAAAAACGAAAAAAACCGTAAACGTGACTACAAGAGATCGTTCCCATTTTATCTTATCAAGAGGAAAAAAGAGAGAAAGAGAAAGGGCGGACGGAACTTAATTAGGGCAGAACAATAACGAAGTTCACGGGAACAAGCGATACCATCACGAAGCCGAAGGAGCCGTCCACGCATTCGAACAAATCAAGCGTTCGGCCATGCGAGAGGTGCGCGGGAGTGAGGAGAAATATTTTCGTTCCACCTGAGCTTCTACATTTTCGCAACCGTGCAAAATAAAAGAGAGAAAGGGAGAGAATGAAATATTAAAATTGCAATAACCCCGTAACGGGTCGGTTGCCTTCATAAAATACAATGAAGTAGCCCGCCACAGCTGCGGATCGGAGGGTACTTTGCCCTCAAGGGAGGCAATATGTAAATAATGTGCTATTCTGATGTCATCTTTAACGATTTAAAAACAATGACATTAGTATCATAGAGAAATTCTCAGAAAATACACCAGCATAAAAAAACATACAACCAACTCTTATAACATTCACTACGAAAACATATATTTCCACGCATATACATGGATATACATACAAATTATGCGCGTCTAGCATCTAAATTATACTACGAACACGAACATGACCTGCCCGAATGCCCAGAATCAGACGTAATCAAATATGTAATATTTTCATGATCAACCAAAACTAGCCGGATGAATAATTCAAATGATGAGGATACACATATTAATGCCGATAACAACAGCAGTAGTAGCAATACTACCACGACCACTACTAATACTACTAGAAGTGGCAGCAGCAACAACAGCAGCAGCGGCAGTAATAGTAGTAATAGTAGCAGTATAATTAGCAGTAGTAGTAGTAATAGCAGCAGTAGTAGTAGTAATTTTAGTAGTAATGGTAGTAGTAGTCGCAGTAGTAATAGTAGTTGTAGTAGTAGTAGCAGTAGTAAGACTAATAGTAGTAGTAGTAGTAGTAGTAGTAGTAGCAGTAGTAATAGTAGCAGTAGTAGTAGTAATAATAGTAGTAATAATGTAGTAGTAGTAGTAGTATCAGTAGTAGTAGTAGTAGGAGCAGCAATAGTACTAATAGTAATTGTAGTAGTAATAGTAATAGTTGTAGTAATAGCAGTAGTAGTAATAGTAGTAGCAGTAGTAGTAATAGTAGTAATCATAGCAGCAGCACCAGCAGCAGTAGCAGTAGTAGTGGTGGGGGTAATGCAGTAGCAGTAGTAGAAGATAAAAATATATAAGAAGTAGTGGTAGTAAAAGACGAAACTGTAGTAGTGGCAGCGGAAGTAGCAGTCGCAATGCTAGTAAGAGTAGTTACGACAAAGAAAAAGAGATAAGAATAGATGAAATTTTAGCAATATCAAGACGAATGGAAGAAGCAAAAGAGGATAACGCAGGAGAGAGAGAGAGAGAGAGAGAGAGAGAGAGAGAGAGAGAGAGAGAGAGAGAGAGAGAGAGAGAGAGAGAGAGAGAGAGAGAGAGAGAGAGAGAGAGAGAGAGAGAGAAGAGCTACATAGAGGGAAGGCAGGGAGAGGGAGTGGAGCAAGGGAGAAGGAAGGTGAGGGAGGGGGATGAAGTAATGGAGGGAGTGGGGGAGGATGAAGCGAGGGAGGGAGTGGGGAGAAGATAAAGCAAGAGGAGAAGTGAAGGGAGGAGGGAGGGGGATAAAGTAAAGGGAGTGGGGAGGGAATGAAGCGAGGGAGGGAGTGGGGAGAAGATGAAGCAAGAGAGAAGCGAAGGGGTAGGAGGAGGATGAAGCAAGGGAGTGGGGAGGGGATAAAGCAAGGGAGAGAGCGGGGAGAGGGAGGGAGGGAGGGAGGGAGTGAGCATTCATTACAGCAACAGGCGAATTTATTCATAACGGACAAGTACCAATTAGAATCTCCATCACAGATCTGAAACGGCGTCAACGGTTATCAATTTTTCAAACGTTTCAGCGCGCACAGTCATCAACTCATTCATCGTCGGTCACCGGACTCATTCTTTCTAATTGTTATTGATGTTGCAACGTAAACGAACGAAGGCCGGGTGTTCGATTGCCCTCGTTAGGTGTTTGATATATAGGACGTGACATCGTCTGGCAGGGAGTTCGTTCGCTTGCCGTGCACGCATACGAACGCAAGCATGTCGCCAATGGTCGATGAATTTTTGTCTGTGGGAAAGGTTTTGGTCGGATTTTTTCGTCGTATGTCTGACTGTTCTATTTTTCTCTCTCTTTCGGCTTTTGGTCTCTACCTTTATTGTTCTCTCTCTCTCTCTCTCTCTCTCTCTCTCCCTCTCTCTCTCTCTCTCTCTCTCTCTCTCTCTCTCTCTCTCTCTCTCTCTCTCTCTCTCTCTCACTCTCTCTCTCTCCTCTCTCTCTCCCTCTCCCTTTCCTTCTCCCTTCTCCTTCTCCCTCTCCCCCTCCCCTCCTTCTTTATCCCTTTCTCCTTTTCCCTCTCCCACTTCCCATCCCTCTATCCCTTTCCTTCTCCCTCTCCCTCTCCCCCTCCCTCTATCCCTTTCCTTTTCCCTCTCCCTCTCCCCCTCCATCTATCCTTTTCCTTCTTCTCCCTCTCCCCCTCCCTCTACCCCTTTTCCTTCTCCCTCTCCCTCTCCCCTCCCTCTATCCTTTTCCTTCTTCTCCCTCTCCCCCTCCCTCTATCCCTTTCCTTCTCCCTCTCCCTCTCCCCCTCCCTCTACCCTTTTCCTTTCCTTCTCCCTCCTCTCTCCCTCTCCCCCTCCCTCTATCTCTTTCCTTCTTCTCCCTCTCCCCCTCCCTCTATCCCTTTCCTTCTCCCTCTCCCTCTTCCCCCTCCACTCTCTCAGTTATTAGAAAGAATGATTTCGTGATGCGGAAAAAGTGACTGACCATTAAGGAAGAAGGCGCGTCATCCACCTTACGCAATGGATGAAAGTAATCGTTTTTTTTTTTCTTGCACAATTTATATATTTCTGTCTGTAGTACTATCTTTCTACATGCCTATTTGACTATCTATCAGTCTGTCTATTTGTCTTTACTCTGTATATCTTCCTAACTATCTGTCTGTCTGTCTGTCTGTCTCTGCCTGTCTGTCTCTCTCTCTGTCTGTCTGTCTGTCTCTCTATCTGTCTCTCTCTCTCTCTATCTCTCCACACCTCTCTCTCTCTCTCTCTATCTCTCCATACCTCTCTCTCTCTCTCTCTCTCTCTCTCTCTCTCACGCTGTTTATCTATTCATCTATCGATCTATCTAACACCTTATCCACCCATCTTCCTACATTATCTATCTATCACCCTATGCTGAAGAAAGAAGAAGGGAGGAAGGGATGGGTGCTGGGAAGCGAGAGGGAGAGGGGGGATGTAAAGGGAAGGGGAAGGGAGGGAAGGAAGAGGATGGGGGAAGGGGAAACATGCTTAAGGGAGAGGGAGGAGGGGTGGGGAGGAATGTTAAAGGGGGGGAGGCGTTTCTTAAGGGGGGGGGTAGGGCCATTTGAGTTAAGGCAAACAAAGGCTAAGTAGATAATGTGTAAATTTTGATGTAAGTACAGGGGCATGAAACTGAGGATATGGGTATGGGATAGAGGTACGGGTATTGAGGGAGAATTTAGGGGCATGGAGCATGGAAAAGAGGGGTAGAAGGGAGAAAGGGGATGAATAGGGGACATGGAGAAGGATGTACATGTGTAGGGGAAAGGGAAGAAACAGGAGGCATGAAATTAAGGGGTACTGGGAAAGGGGAGAAACAGGAGGCATGAAATCAAGGGGTACTGGCAGGGGCAGAAGACGAAAGGGTATTGATAGTGGTATGGGAGTCCCTATGGATGGGGGAGGGGGTGTAGGGGCATCAAAGGGTGGGTGGAGGGAAGGGAGTGGGGGGGGGGCGTGAAAGTATGCCCAGTTGACTCTCTCCTCTAATTGGTCATTGGAAAGCTCTTTTGGGTCGTTAATTGTTTAAGCTTGTAATTGCTCTCTCTCTCTCTTTCTTCCCCCGAAGCTATCTTTGTCATGATTTTTTCTATCATTTTTTTTCTTTATTTTTTTTTTCACTTTTTTTTTCTTTACTTCTTATCTGTGTTGTTCAGAGTCCGGACACGAGTCACTTTCATTTAGAGGTGCAGAACAAGAGTCGTAACGATGGAGTTGTGAGTTTGAGTGACCGGATAAAAAAAAATTTAGTTTGAACTTTTGTTTTTTTTCTGACTTTCTCTGTATTTGTATTTGTCTCAGTCTCTCTCTCTCTTTCTCTCTACTTCATTCTCTCCCCCTCTCTGTTTCTCCTTCCCTCCTTCCCTTCTTCCTATCCTCCATCTCCCCTTCTCCTTCCCTCTCTCTCTTCCTCTTCCTTCCTTCCTCCATCTCCCCCTCCCCCCCTCTCTCGCTCCGTCTCCCTCCCTTCCTCGCTTTCCCTCTCCCTCTCCTTCTCCCTTCCTCGCTCTCCCTCTCCTT
>NC_091578.1:14285460-14287960 GCF_042767895.1 Penaeus vannamei | reverse complement strand
AGATGCATCATTTGTAGAAAATATGTAGGATATAACATTGTATCAAGATTTCTGTATATACTTGATACAGGTATTATGATATAGACAGATAAATGGACGCGAATGGCTATTCACAGCTAAGAGGCAGCTATAATGGCTTTAAAGGCTGTAACGTGTTTGATGGAGCAACTCCTATTAGTAAGGTTACTCGCTCTACGGGTTCATCGCCATCGTCGGAGCGCGCGAGGCACCCGCTGCTCATACCCCATACACACGCGCGCGCACTCGTTCACTCACATAGACACGGGGACACAAAGACAGGTAGACACTCAAACAAATATTTAAAAACAAAAGCTTTCGTACACACACTCACACACACACACACACACACACACACACACACACACACACACACACACACACACACACACACACACACACACACACACACACACACACACACACACACACACACACACACACACTCACTCACGCGCTAAATAAACTTACGCAAAGGCACCCACCCACACGCATGAGACCAGACGCCGCAGCCCCCCCCCCCTCCAGCCCCCATACAGTAACTCGAGGCACAGCGCCTCCCTGCCGCTATGGGAGGGCACCGAAGGGGAGAGCGAGCGAGAGGTCACAGCCGGAGCCGCAGCGAGGCCAGGACCGCCAACGCTTCTAATTGGTCATAAAGTTCGTTAAGGGATACATAAATTTCAAGGCGGGCGCCCCGACTGCCAGATATGTACGAAGTCGGGCCGACGCTCGCCTACAGTGTGGCTGGGATGCGCACCCCGACACATAGCGGAGGGGAGGCCACCGCGATTCCCTGGACACATGCGGACACACAAGTCGGGTCTTCTTCCTCGTCTTCGTATAGGCATAATAATGCCCCCCACCCATGCCAACACCAGGGGGAAGGGTGCAACCATGCCCAAGTCACTCAACATATCTGTCAGTCATACATCATTTCTTCTCTTCAGTAACTCAACGCACATTCCAACAGCACCTGGAATCTTTCAGACATACTCCTATTTCGTATGAATATCCTCTTTACAGTTAAGTTTCAGTCTGCAGTAAAGCATGGTCTTCCCTCACCCACATCTTCACCCACACTATAAACTTCTTGGAAAAAAGGCATATTACCTACATTCGATTTATTGGCTGCGTATATACAGTTCCCCTCTACCTTTGTCGTATATGTAAAGAAAGTGCCTATCCATACATCACATCTACAGGCTATGACAACTTGTAACATGTTTGTTACATTTCAACATGCCTCTCAACGACAGTCAACAACTACCCCGGTCTTGCTACATTTGTGTCACAATTTCCTTTTAACTGAACCGAAAGAGTTCAACAAATCTTCCACATCCTGTCACGCTCCTGCCGCAGGTCTCCCTACTCAGCACCAAAGCCATAAAGATGTCTGGACTCGTACCATAGCTCCACCACATCTTGCTTAAGCTTCGAACCGCTCTGTGCTTCGGAACAGGCAGTGACACCGCTTCATTCCCCCGCAGTGCCAATCTCTCCGAATCCCTCTCTTAAAACCTTTGCAGGCAAGACGGACCATAGAGGAATGTCGATGCGCGAACAGACACTGGTCTCTCCACACATCCCCAGACAGTCGGGTCGTCTCCATGAGTTCAAGATATGCCAAAAATCCTACTGAAATCCCGCCAGAATGCGGTTAATGGATGCGAGTCTACGGTAGCGCCGAGACAGGACCGTGAGGCCTCGAATCACTAATCGTTCCTCGGATTTTGTACCTTCGATGTCTCCAATTGAAGAGCGGTGGGAAAGGAATGGGGCGAAGAGGTAGAATAGTGGGTGTGGCGGGGAAGGTGGGAGGGAGAGAGGGAGGGAGGGAGAGAGGGAGAGAGGGAGAGAGGGAGAGGGGGAGAGAGAGAGAGGGAGAGGAGGAGAGAGGGAGGGAGAGAGAGAAGGAGAGAGGGAGAGGAGAAGGAGAGAGAGGAAGGAGAGGGAAGGAGAGAGAGAGAGAGAGAGAGAGAGAGAGAGAGAGAGGGAGAGAGAGAGAGAGAGAGAGAGAGAGACAGAGAGAGAGAGAGAGAGAGGGAGAGAGAGACAGAGACAGACAGACAGACAGACAGACAGACAGAGACAGAGAAAAAAAAAAAAAAAAACGAGAGATTGAGAGGGAAAGAATGAAAGAAAGAAAAAGAGAGAAAGAAACAGGGGACCAGGGGGGACTCTTTTGGAACAAGAGAGTGGAATGACGGAGTAGATTTAAGAGAAAGGCTTCGGGGAACTGGACCGCGAATGAAATGTTGGGAGAAAGAAAACCAAAGAACCGAAGAAGAAAAAAAAAAAGTTATAAGATATATAAAAAAAAGGACAGCGAGAAGACAGACAAGAAAAGATCAGTCGAAAGTTCGAAAAATTTGTTTATGTATTAAACATCTTTAACAGAAAATCTAAACTAAATGTAAGTAGAGGAAAGTAATGAAAATAAATAACAGGGATAAGTGAAGAAAAATAGAACAAACAAAAT
>NC_091578.1:14257960-14277960 GCF_042767895.1 Penaeus vannamei | reverse complement strand
GATAAAACAGAAAAAATAGAATGATGATAATGAGGATGATAGAATGATGATAATGATGATGTGGCGAAGAGGAAAGCAAAGTGTGAATAAATGTAAGATTAAGATAAAGGTGAAGAACTGTGGGAAAAGCAATGAAAATAGCAGGAGGTTAAGTATCTGTACAAATGCACTTGATATTAAGAAGTACAAGCCTGGGTGTATAATGGGAGTTATCAAAACAAAAATCTGTTGTCCTGTTCCGTGTCCTATTACCCCAACTTATGAAACAATAACACAAAACCTGTTATATGAAAAATGCGTATTTTTCTTGAGCAAGTGCTAAAAATAATCCATGCACCAAACCCACTATCACGTCCCATAACCCAACTAAGCAAATAATAACACAAAGACACTAAGAAATGAAAATTCATCACCATAACCACTCCCCCTTCCACAAGCAACAGGGCGCACTCCATCGCCTGCAAACCCGACGTACCTCGATGTAGATGGTGGTGTCCGTGTGCTGCTCCCCGTCGTCGGCGCGGACCGTGAGCTGGTACTCGCTCTTGGTCTCCCTGTCGAGGGTGTCCTGGAGGCTGAGTTGTCCCGTGGAGGCGTCGAGGGTGAACTTGTTGTCGTCGCCGTCCACCAGGGAGTAGGTGAGGGTGCCGAGGGTGTCCGGGTCTGAGGCCCTGAGGGTGGCGATCTGGCGGCCGGCGAGCATGTCCTCGGACACGGTGAAGCGCAGGGGGGACTCGCCGAAGGAGGGAGGCGAGTCGTTCTTGTCCAGGACTGTCACTTGGACCTGCGGGAGGAGAGGCACCGGGTTAGGCCTTGCTTGGCGAAGGTTGGAAAAATAGTGAATCCACACAAAATTAATTAATAAATAAGCAAAGCAATGAATGAGTAAATATACAAATAGATAAAAAAATAAATATACACATATAAATAGATAGTTAAATATGCACAAAATAAAACATCCAAAACCGTTCCTGACACACTCACACACTCGCCCCTCCATAACAAGCGTTCAATAAACCACCACAAGGTCTCACCACTTGTGCTCTTTTATAACCTCAATTACACCAAGTGTGAGAACCTCTACGCTTTTTGCAACTGGCCTCTTTGTTTATATTTATTTAAACCTTACGAGGCGATGCGCACACACACGTACACACACACCAACATTTACACCCAACACACACCCTCCCTCTTCGCACACGCCGCCGCAGAAATCATGCCGTTGCAATATTGCTTATGATGTAACGGCGGCGTTGATAGAGATTGATCGCGTATTTTACAGCGTCATCATTAAGAATGTTGCTGCAAAAACATGAATTATTAACGATGATAATGAGGTCTTACAAGAGTCTATGACATCAAGTGACATCCGCAGCATAATAAAAGATGTCAAGGTAACCACATTATGTTATGTAATGTAATCGTGAAGTAGAGAAATATATAAATGAATATATATATACAGATAGATAGATACATACATACATACATACAAACACACAAACACACACACACACACACACACAGATATATATATATATATATACACAAGTGGCAACAGAGCAGAAGAAATATGTTGATGGCCAGAAAGCAAAGCAAACAGAGCGAAAACCACAACGGCAATTGCAGCATAAAAAGAGACGTCGAAACGGCCCGACACGGAGCGCAAGCAATGACAACCACAAGCGAGTGATTGACTCGAGACAAATTGGACACGTAAATGACATGACAAAACACCACATGCGGCGCGATAAACAAACGGGCGAGATAGAGATGACACCGAGGCTTCCAGCGGGCGAGCGAACACTTTTAAGAGGGGGAGCGAAGGCGTCACTTCGGTCGCACGTCAACCGCCGCCTCCCCACCCTCCTTCCCTCCCTCCCTCCCTCCCTGCTTCTTGGCCATTCCCCCACTTCCATGTCTGTCATTTGGTATTACTCCTTCCCTCTCCTTTTTCGTTTTCTTTTCTTTTCGTCTTCTTATCCGCTTACTCTTTCTCCTTTTCTTCCTGCTCTTTCTTCTTTTTCCCTTTCCATTTCCTCCCTCTCCTCCTTTTCTCTTCTCTCTCTTTGCCCCCCTTCCTTCTCCACCTCTTCCTACTCCCACTCCTACTCCTCCCTCTCGTCCTCGTCCTCCTCCTCCTTCTCCTCCTGCTGCTGCTGCTACTGCTGCTGCTCGTCCTCCTCCTCCTCCTTCTCCCCCCCCCCCCTCCCCCAAACCAGCTGGATAGACAAGAAGGTTTTCTCAAGCCGAGTGTAAGTTAAGCTGACCTTTTCCATCTTGGCAACATGACCTAAGTGGGTGGTATTGGTCGGCCTCTTAATATTGAATTTACTACCGTCTTGTTTTTGCACTTTCAAGGGAAATTTTAAGACGAAGAACGTTTAACGAAAAGTTTAATAATGATATCTGAAGTATTTTAAGTATTTGCTTCAGCGTAGAAACAGATTTACGGCCTTTCTGTACACTGGTAAGTATATGTACACGTATAATTGGAATGATACATTCACACACACAAACACACAACCCCACACAAACACACAAACCCCTTATCCCTCCACATACAAACATTCACATACACACCTCACAAACAACCCCCACCCCCTCACCTCCACCCCCGCCCCCACACCCAAAGACCTCTCCTAATGCAAGCAGTCCGCCCCGCACACACATGACACGGCCGGAGCTCTCGTCTCCCTTCACGAACGCGTCTCAGTCGGTTCCTAGAAGACGTCTGGAGGTGCACACGTGGACGCCCGATGGAGGCCGGTTCTGCCGCCGTGATATATTACTGTCATTGTGAGGCGGGGGAGGGGGGAGGGAGAGGGGTGAGGGGTTGGGAGGGAGTGGAGAGGGAGAGGGGTTGGAGGGGTGTGCAGAGGGAGAGGGGTGAGGGGTTGGGAGGGAGTGGAGAGGGAGAGGGGTTGGAGGGGGAGTGGGGAGAGGAATGTGAGAGGTGTTGGAAGGGGGAAGGGGTGGGGTGTGGGAGGGAGGGGGTTGGGAGGTGTTGGAGGGAGAGGGATATGAGGGGAGTATTGGAGGGGGACAGGTGAGTAAGGGGGAAGGGGAGAGGTGTGGGAGGGGGAGAGATGTGGGTTGTTAGGTAGGGGGGATGGGAGAAGTGTGGGAGGGGGTAGGGGGGGGGGAAGAGTGGGGAAAGGAGAGGGGGAAGAGATAGGTAACGGACTTCGTTCTTTTTTCTGCTTTAACAGCGATTGAGGGATTTGCCCAAAAAGCCTATTGCTCTTTTTGGAGAAGATGAAGAAACACGACTTTGTCCACTGCTTTGACTGCCTCCTTTTCTCACCTCCTGCTCTTCATCATGTCATCCCTCTCTTTCTGTTCTCATGTCCTTCCTTCCATTCTCTCTCGCTCTCTCTTTCTATCCTCCGTCTTTCATTCTCTCTCTCTCTATCTCTCTCTCTCTCTCTCTCTCTCTCTCTCTCTCTCTCTCTCTCTCTCTCTCTCTCTCTCTCTCTCTCTCTCTCTCTCTCTCCTTTCCCATTCTCTTTCTCCTTCTCCTCGCCCCTTTCCCTCTCCTCCTCCATTCTCTTCTACCACAACTACTTGTCCTCGTCTTGGCAATATCGCCTTTTTATTCATTAATTTTCTCTCGTTGACGCAGGCAGTTTACGGGATCTTCGCGCCCTTCCGCCCAGCCTCTGCACCGTCGCCAGCAGGAGCCTCCGCACGACACCGACGATCCACGACCTCCAGAACGACCAGAAGCCGCGGGTGATGCCAACGGTACCGCATCAGGACTCACCGGCCATGAGTTCAGGCGGTCTGGATGAGTAATGATGAGGAAGTCGCTAAGGGGGTTCCTGTCTTCCTTTCAGTCGTCCTTTTTCTTTTTTTTTCTTTCTTTCTTTCTATAGTTGTATTGGTACGTTTGTCTTTTCCCTTAATCCTCTTTTCCTCCCTCCCTCTCTCACTCTCTTTCACTTTCTATTTCTCACTCTCTTTATCTATTTATTCATCTTTCTCTCTTTCCTTCTCCCTCTCCCTCTCTCACCACAACAAAGTGCAACAATCGGCCCACGCAGGCGAGGCACCAGCCACCCTCTCCCACGGCCCTCCCCCTCCCTCCTCCCCCTCCCCGCCCCGCCCCGCCGTCCCCTCTGGAAGTCGGACGACCATCGCCTTCCCAGAGCGCGTACAGCCCCGGGAACACACAGGACGACCCTTCCTTCTGACGACCGGCCTCCCCCTTTCCCTGTGACGAGCCTCCCCTTTCCCCCATTCCCAGGGGCGTCGGGGTCCGCGCGAAAGACCCCAAGACCCGCCCGCGTCATTCCGTTGGAGTCGAGATCTAGGACGCAGATTTGAGGACGAGAGAGAGAGAAAAAAGAAAGAAAAAAGAAAAGAGAAAATGAGGCTGTTTCTTTAACGAGGGAAATTCTTTCATATATACTGTCGGAGGCTTTAAGAGGCACATGCATTTCTTCGCCTCTGAGTTCAGCGCTTTGGAAAATATGAGAGAAAATGATGGTAATGCAGGAAGAAGAAAATTCTAACCGCTTACATTAGCCAGTGAAATTTAAAAAAAAAGTATAATCTTACCATGTAATATAACCACGTATATTTTCTTACCGAAATTCATTCTGTTTTACATTATTTCTTTAAACATTCATTTCCTTCTTATTTGCCATCTTTTTGGCGATTCACTACATATTTCTGCTTTCAAGGCATTTTCTTGAAATTTCTCAAAGGCCTTTTCTCCAGATGTTCACAAGGCGACGGAGGGAGGAAGGGAGGGGAGGAGAGGAGGAGGAAGGGAGGGGAGGAGAGGAGAGGGCAGAGGAGGGGAGGGGAGGAAGGGGGTACAGAGGGGAGAGAGAGAGAGAAAAACGTTCTTGTATCATTATGCATATGCCATCAATCCCGACTTTGTCATTACTCGTCCACGACTGAAACGCAAGAAAAATATTGCAAAAAAAGAAAAAGAAAAAAAAAAACTTGCTTGACACTACAAGAGAGGTCCCATTGGGAGGAGGAGGAGGAGCAGGAGGGAGGAGGAGGAGGAAGAACAGGAGGGGGAGGAGGAAGAGTAGGAGGTGGAGGAGGAAGAAAAAGGAAGAAGATTAATAAAAAAAATCATGAAAAAGAAGAAGAAGAAGAAGAAGAGGAAGGGGAGGAGGAAGCGATGAGGAAGACTGGAAGTCTAAGGGGAAGCAGAGGGAGATGAAGAAAAAGAGGATAGGGAGGAGGGAAGGAATGAAATAAGTTGGGCAGGAAGAGAAATCGGAGCCGAAAGATAACAATGATGAGGAAACGCAGAGAGGAGAATGGGGCAAGGAGAGAAAAGGAAGACACAATAGAGCAGAACGAAGGGAGGGAGAAGGGCGGGAGAACAAGGGAGATAAAGAAAGGAAGGAAGGAAGTGCGGGGGGAGGATAAGAGAAAAATACAATTCATGGCGAAGACAGGAAATGAAAGAATAAAAATAGACACAAAATGCGAGCGATAGACAGACTTGAACAGATAAACGGAATGATATTGACATGCAGGCAAATTTGGGGGTAGATAGTTAAACAGTTAGATAGATGAATAAATAGATAAATAAATGGATAACAATGTTTAGAGTGAGAGATAGATAGATGGATAGAGAGAGAGATGATAAGAGGAAGAGAAAGAGTGAGTGAGATGGGGATAGACAGGGAGAGAGAGAGAGAGAGAGAGAGAGAGAGAGAGAGAGAGAGAGAGAGAGAGAGAGAGAGAGAGAGAGAGAGAGAGAGAGAGAGAGAGAGAGAGAGAGAGAGAGAGAGAGAGAGAGAGAGAGAACAGAGAGCCGAGAGGTCATCCGTCTGCTACAGTTATGACCGTCGGCCTCGGCAGTTGGTCACCAGACCGTCGAGGCGACCCCCCCCCCCCCCCCCCCCTCCTTCCCCCTGCCCCCTAACCCCGCCCAAACCGCTCACACACCTCAGTCTGTCACGGGCCAATTACCGCCCTCACGCCCTCGCCCGTGTCGCCTGGTAGAGTGGTAAGAAAAAAAAAGAAAAAAAAAGGAAAAGAGAAAAATGCATATCGTTACGCCCGCGAGAACTGCCTGCGTATCATTTCCTCATTGGCGTATCTAAATATTTCTTCATCTTAGAGCATGATTTCCTCACTGGACGATCATCCGACGAAGATATCTATCAGCTTTCCCGACCTTCAGATAAAACGTACGACCTAAATCGGAAATTCGCTCAAAATAAGCATCAAAAGAACAGTAAACAAAACAAAAAGAAAGAAAGAAAAAAAAAGAAAAACAAAACAAAAAATAAAATCGCACAACGTGACCCAAATTTTGCGACAAAAATGTAATTTCTCGGCAACACGAGGGTCGAGGGGCGTCGCTGGGTCCGGAGACGCGACGAACCAAGCAACACGCAAAGGGGGAGGAGGAGGAGGAGGAGGTGGAAGAGGAGGAGGAAGAGTAAAAGGAATAGGAGGAGGAAGAGGAGGAGGAGGAAGAGTAAAAGGAATAGGAAGAGGAGGAGGAGGAGGAGGAGGAAGAGTAAAAAGAATAGGAGGGGGAAGAGGAGGAGGAGGAGGAGGAAGAGGAGGAGGAAGAGTGAAGGAATTGGAATAGGAAGAGGAGGAGGAGGAGAAGGAGAAGGAGAAGGAGAAGGAGAAGGAGAAGGAGAAGAAGAAGGAGGAGGAGGAAGAGGAGGTGGTGGGCCGAGTGGAAGTGGAAAAAAAGAGGAAAAGGGAGGGAGGAAAGAAAAGGAGGGGAGAGGAGAAAGAATAAAGGAGGAGGAGGTGGGGGTGGGGTGGAGGAAGAGGAGGAAGAGGGAGGAAGGGAGGGAAGAAGGAAGGAGAAGTGTGGGGGGAAGAGGAGTGGGAGGGGGAGAGGTGGGAGAAGAGAAAAGGAAAGAAGAGGGGATGATGGAAACAAGATGGAGAGGAGGAAAAGGAGAAAATAACTGAAGGGGAAAAGCAGGTTGCAGAAGAAAAGTGAGGAGGAAGAGAAGAAAGAGAAAAGAAAAGAGGTGAAGGAAGGGGATGAAGAAGAGGAGTAGAAGAAGGAGATTGAGGAGGAAGAGGAGATAAAGGAGAATAGAGGAAGAAGAATAAATAATGGAGTAGGAAGAAGAGGGAGAAGAGGAGGAAGAAGAGGATGGAGATTGGAAGAAGGAAAAGGAGGAAGAAAGGAGAGAAGAAAAGAAGAGGGGAGAGGAAAACAAAGAAGGGCCAAATGTGAGCAAGGAAGAAGAAAGAGAAGAACAGATGGCAAAGGATGAAGAAGAGGGAGAGGCGAGAGAAGGGGAAGAAGAGAAAGAAGAGGAGGAAGAAGAGAAGAGGAGTAAGAGGAGGAGGAGCGGCGGCGGCGCAGCGGCTCGGCGGTCGGCCGGGGTGAATTCCTGCCGCGGTTCCTCTTGGGGCGCGAGATAGAAGAAAAAAATAGTGGACAGGCGGGGTCAGTACTGAGTGGGAAGTGGGGGCGGGAGGGGGAGGGAAGGAGGCGCGGTGAGGGGGGAGGGAGGGGGGAGGGAAGGAGGCGAGGGAGGGGGAAGGGAAGGGTCGAGGGGGAGGGAGGAAGGGGGCGAGAGGGGGTAGGGAGAGGCGGTAAGGGGAAGGGAAGGGGGACCGGGGCAGAGGGCAGGGAGAAGCGGTAGTGGGGGAGGGACGGATGTGGAGGCGGGGGAGGGGGAGGGAGGTGGAGAAGGGGGGTTGGAGGTGCGGGTGAAGGCACGCTCTCACCGGACACTATGGTTCTCTGCTGACCGCCTCGCCGCCACTCTCAGGCCAGCGCCCGCCGGACCTTCCCTGCCAGCGCTACCATGGTAACCAGCGCTGATTGAGGCCCTGCGCTTGTTATCGTTGTTACTGTCGCCAAAGAAGAGATACTTAAATACCTTTCACGTAAAACAGGCGGTTTGATTATCATTTAACTGTTATTGAAGTGTTATGAATATTCCGTTTTTCTATTCTTTTTTTTTTTTTTCTTGGCGGTGTTATCAGAATGAAGACTTGAAGCCAAAATGAAATGAAATTAGCGTTATTGATGCTGTACACGGAACGCACAAGATGTCATTACTAATACGAACTTGACGGATGAAAATTCTAAGGAACGCATATTAAAATCCAACAACGACATCGCAAATACAGTGATTTCAGAATCGACTCTTTCAGTCCAGCTTTCGAAAACCAAGGGAGAAGAATTAGAAAAAAAAAGAATTCGAAAAAAAGGACGAGCACGGCATACCCATCAACATGCAGGGTTGAACATCCTCTGGGAAGCATACCACACTCACACGTCCAACACTTATAAAACACTGTGTACTTACATAGAACAGAATAAAACATAAATAAATCCCCGAAATGAACATATAACCAAAATAAAGTAAAGGAAGAAAACGATCAAATAATAATCGAACGATAATAAAAAGATGTCCCCCCTACATGAAGGAAGGGCATACCCCCCCCCCTCCCAGCGTACCCACAGCCCTGACCCCTGCCGCTGCCCTGCCCTGTCCTTGCCCTTGGCCCAGCTCGTCCCAAGGTGCTCATTTGACACACTGCTGCTAAATCGATTTCGAATTGTACAGACCTGTCTCTTATATTGAGGGAATGCTCGGCGAGTTATATAAACAGAGACGGATGGTGGTGTTCCTGCGTGTTTTTTTTTTTTTTTTTTTTTATGTGGATGTGGAAGTTTTTGTTGCGTGCGTTTGTGTGTGTGCCTGTTATATGTCGTGTTGTGTGAGTATCTATGTGTTTGTTGGTACCTGTGTCTATATGTGTGGATTATCTTTTATGCTTGTGTGCTTTGTGGGTCTGCCTTTATTTTCGTGCGTGCATTGTTTGTTCGTAGCATGTGTGAGAGTATGCGCGTGTGTGTGAAAAGAGTACCCCCTGCCCCCCACCCCCCCACCCCCAAAGCGAGATCCCTTAATACACTCCGGCCTTTCCCCTCCCCTCCTTCCCCCTCCCACTGCCCCCTTCCCCCTCTCCCACCCCCCCCCTCTCCCCCGCCCCCGCCCCCTCTCCCTTCGAGTGGCACCCAGCGCGTCCCGGGCGAGCCTCCTGCCGCAGATTAATGTTCTCGTGCCCCGCCGCCCCGCCGCCGCCCGCACGGAGCCCCTCGGCCGCGCGCAGGTGTTCCCAGCGGCGACCGAGTGCCCCTCAGCCTCCGTACAAAGAAAAATTATGCGAGACGACCAATTTAGTTAATAAAAGTCATTACTAACCACCATCAGCGTATATAGCAAAAGTCATTACCAACTATCATTAGCCCATGTAATAAATGCCGTATGAAGCACCATTAACCCTTCTATTAAAAGTCATTAACGGGGCGCCCATTAGCATTTACACCCACCGCAAAATAATGCCACAACATCAAATATTAGTTCGAATTGTATGAACTATTTGCACAGTTGCCAATTAACCAATATATGGCGCGGGTGTCAGCAAAACATACCCAAGTCACAGCTGATTTCAGGACGACATATTCCCACTGCATTGCCTTAAAATATGCTCAGGATATACTCAAAGAGGATCGAGGACCATACTCTCAGAAGCGGCACAGAGCGACGAGTTAGAGCGACGCGGAAAGCGAAAATGGTCGCGGTCTTGCACGAAGCCCGGGCGAGGAATGCAACTGCAAGCCGTGAATGACCGTCGATGCCTTTTCTCTGTTTTTCTTTCCTCTTCTGTTTCTTTATTTTATTATGATTATCATAATTATCATCACTGTTATTATTAGTATCATTATTATTTTTTTTACCATTATTATTATTATTATCATTATCATTATTGTTATTATTATTATTATCATCATTATCACCAATATCATCATTACCATTTGTTTTGTTTTTCTTAACATCATTATTATTGTTATTATTATTATTATCATTATTATTATTATTATTATTATTATTATTATTATTATTATTATTATTATCATTATTATCATTATCATTACTATTATTATTATCACCATTATTATCATTATTGTCATCATCATTATCATTATTAATATTACTATCTTCATTATTACTATCATCATTGTCATTATCATTATTCTTTCTGATTTTTCACTTGCTAGGGATTACATTTCTCTTCCTTTTAATTCTTTCTCTTCTCTCTTCCCTTTGGTTTTTCTTTTCTTTTTACCGTGATAATCTCTCATTTCTAATATATTTCAGGGACATTTTTTCCTCTAATTCTCTGATAGCAATATTACTGTAATAATTCAGTTTTGTTTTCTTATATATTTCAGAATTTTATAAATTTCTCCTTTTTTATTCCATGATAATCCCCTTTCTCCATTTCCTCAATCCATCTTGAAGAGAATAGCCCCAAAGAAATTAAAAATCCGACGTAAAACTAGCCACGTAGCTATTATACGGCCCAAAAGGGGTTAGTAAAACTGAAATAACAAAATGGTTTACGGTTGTCTGTCTACGGTAACCATTCGGCTGACGTGAACTGTTTCGCTTATTATCAGCTGTTCCTGTTTCAAAAGAATGGTCGGGGTTTTACCTTCTTCGTCACCATTGTTAACCCATTAGTCCGTTCCAGGGAAAGGGGAAAGGAGGGTTCTTGAAATGATTATGATATATATTTGTATATATATTATTTTCTTTTTCATGTCTATTCTTCTTCGGTTCCTTTTCCTTTCCTTCTTCTTTTCCTTAGTATTCTCCCCCATCTACTTATTGTTATTACTATTACTCTGCTTTATTTTCTTTTGTTTTGTGTAACAGATCCTAAAAAACACTAAACTTCCAATTTAAAAAGTACCTACCTACCACCCATACTTATACACACACACACTACACCCCTATATGTAATACACATGCCTATATGTAACTCTGTGTGTGTGTGTGTGTGTGTGTGTGTGTGTGTGTGTGTGTGTGTGTGTGTGTGTGTGTGTGTGTGTGTGTGTGTGTGTGTGTGTGTGTGTGTGTGTGTGTGTGTGTGTGCAGGCGGGGTGGGTGCGCTCCTCGTCCCGTTCGTCAAGGGCCTCCTATTCGCCCGTTTCTTATTTCACGGTGCATTTTCGAGCCCGCGGAGCACCGAGGCCAAATTTTACCATATCGGAGATTATTCTGCTTTTGTAATTTATGTGTCACTGGAACAAAGCATAAATCAAGTTCCCCGTCTTTGGAATAAGGCAAATAAGGTGGGTATTAATTGTGGGTTTGAGATGGAATGGAACATATTCAAGGCGAGTTGAGTGCTTCGCTTTGAAGGAGTTTGATAATATTCTTCTAAAGGTCTTTATATAGTCTATCAGAAATCTAGTTTATATAAGTTCGAAATATAACATACAATTTGTACCAATTTTGAAATATAGCCTGTGCAACTGTTTTTGAAATGTAACTTGCACAATTCTTACCTAGTTTCCCTTGGCTTTGGTGCAGCAATATGAGCGAAATAAGTAGAAATAAGACTAAATGTGACCAAAATACATAAACAAAAGATCAGAAACCCGTAAACGTGATAAATATTCGGTAAAATAAGAACAAATACTCGTTAATGTGACGAATGTGCGTTTGTGTGACGAAAAAGTATAATGATCGCTATTTTGAAAAAGAAAAAGATATGGATTCATGATAGTTGATAAAGATGTCAAATTAAACCATATTGTGTGATCATGACATGTCTTATAAAATATTGCAATGGCAGTGGAATATATATATATATATATATATATATATATATATATATATATATATATATATATATATATATATATATATATATATATGCAAATTATGTGGTAGAATGATATCAGCAGTAATAGTAGGTTGTAGAAGTAATAATAATAACAATAATAATAATAATAATAATAATAATATCATTACTATTATTTCTATCATTATTATCATTATTATTGTTGTTGTTGTTTTAGTAGTAGTATTACTATTACTTTTATCATTGTTATCATTATCATTATTGTAATAATTTTTACAATTATCATTATTATCATAATTATTATATTCATCGTTATTCCCATTGTTATTATCATAATCATTGTCATCATTATTATTATCATCATCATCTAATAATAGTTATCATTATCCTTTCATCATTATTTTCATTACTATCAAGATTATCATTATTGTTATTACTGTAATGTTTTTGCATCATCATAATAACAATAATGAATATGATGATAATAATGATGATAACAACAACAACAACAACACCAACTGCTACTACTATTACTACGTTTACTACTGTTACTACTACTACAGTTATTACTACTACTGTTACTACGACTACTACTGCTACTACAACAACAATAAAAACAAAATAACAAAAAACAACAACAACATCAAACATTAAGAAACAAAGACCGAAAACAACAAAAAAAAAAAAGAAAAAAAAAATCTATTACCCGGGAATCGCGGGCGAAACAAACGAGCGGCGCCAAGCGAGGGTCGCGGCGCCGCCCACGGAGGAGTCGCCAGGGAAGGGCGGCCATTACGGGACATGGAATTTCCTTAATCAAACACGACCTTTTATATAACCCTTTTGGCTTTAATTTGACAGGGGGAGGGTTGGGGGGGGGAGGGGCTAGAGGGATAGGGGTGAGGGGGGAGAAAGGAAGGGGAGGAGAGGGGGAGGGGGGAAGGCGGGTTGAGGGACAGGGGTGAAGGGGGAGAAAGAAGGGGAGGAGAGGGGGGAGGGGAGAAGGGGAGAAGAGGGACAGGGGTGAGAAAGAAGGGGAGGAGAGGGGGAAGGGGTTAGAGGGACAGGGTGAGGAGGGAGAGAAAGAAGGGGAGGTGAGGGGGGAGGGGGGGAAGAGGGGAAAGAGGAGGTAGGGGCAAATCAGAAAAGGGGGAAAGGGGAGGGGGAATAAAAATGGAAGAAGGGGTGGGTAGAGGAAGGGGACAGATGGGGAGACCGGGTTAAGGGGTAAGAGATGCCTGATATATCATTCCCACTCCAGGCTAATGGTGGGAAATTCTTGGAGTTTGGTGCTGGTTCTACGGAAGACGGGCTACGTGGGGGGAGGGGGAGGAAGGGGGAAAGGGGCGGAGGGTTGACGGGTGGGAAGAAGGAGGTGAACGGGGTAGGGGGAGGGAGGGAAGGTGGAAGGTGAAAGGGTGCAGGGGTGGGGGGAGGGGAGAGAGAGGGGAAGGGGTAGAGAGGGGAGGTAGGAGTGGGAAGGGGGGGGAACCGGTTGGGGGAGGAGGGGAGGGAGGGTGAGGTAAATGGGTGCAGGGTGTGGGGGAGGGAGAGAGAGAGGGGGGAAGGGGGTAGGGAGGGGAGGTGGGTGGGGAAGGGGGGGAACCGGCTGGGGGGAGGGAGGGAGGGTGGAAGGGGTAAATGGGGTGGCAGGGGTGGGGGAGCGAAGGGAGACGGATGGGGAGAACGGGATGGGGGGAGAGGAGGGAGGGGGGGAAGGTGAAGGGGATGCAAGGGGGGGGGTGAGGAAGGAAGGTGAATTGGGCGCAGGGGTGGGGGAGGGGGTGGGTCCTGATGAAGGGATAATCACCTTCAATGTTGCTGGCGAGGGGGGGCGGGGGGGTTGTTTTGACGGGGGGAGGAGGGGAGGGAGGGAAGGTTATAACATACTTCACGTAAAGGATTTTGGCGGTTATGAAACGGGGGGAGGAGGAGGAGGGGAGAGTGAGGGAGATGGGGGGGTGAGTGAGGGAGATGGAGGGGGAGAGAGGAGAGCTGAGGGGAGATATGGGCGAGAGACGGTTAGAGTGGAGAAAGGGGAAGCGGAGGTGAGGGAAGAAGGAAGATGAGAGAAGAACGGCAAAAAAAAAGAAAAAAAAAATAGAAAAAAGAAACAGGACAAGCAAAAGAAACAAAAGAAAGAGAAAACCAACTAAAGAGAATGAAAAAAACGAAAAAAAAAACGAAAGAAAGGAAGAGGAAAAAGGAAGAAAAAAGCATACGAAGAGAGGGAGAAGAGGAGAAGGGGGAGAGCGGGGTGAGGGTGAGGGGGGAGGGGGGGAGGGGGGTGACGTGGGAAGGGGAATGGGTGGAGCTGTGTCTTCTGATGTTTTGGGGGGGGCCGTTGATCGATCTGTCAGTAGATGATGGTAATTAACGAAACTACAGGAGAATAGCACCTCGTTGTCTTGGGACGGTTGCCACGGACAGGAAAATTAAGGAAAAGGAAAGAGGGAGATGAAGATAAGGAAGGATGGAGAGAAGAAGGAGGATGGGAAAGAGAAGGAGAAGGAGGAAGAAAGAGAGGAGGAGGAAGAAGAGAAAGAGGAGGAGGAAGAAGAGAAAGAGGAGGAGAAAGAAGAGAAAGAGGAGGAGGAGGAGGAAAAAGAGGACAAGGTGGAGGAGAAGACAATAATGATGATAATCATGGTGATAATGATGATGAAGATTATGGGGAAGAAGGAGAAGGGGAAGGATAACAAGATAAAAAAGAAGGAGATAAAAGAGAATGTGAACCAGAAAGAGGAAGAAATGTATAAAGGAGAGGACGACGAAGAAAGAGAAGAAGAAGAAGAAATAATAATAATCTTATCCAGAACTACATTTTTTAGAGTAAAGCGGAAAAGGAAGAGAGAGAGGAAGAGAATGGGTGAGGGGTGAGGTGGAGAGGATGAAGCGAAAGAAGTGAATCGTGGGAGGAGGCGAGGGGAAGGAAAGAAGAAGGGACGGTGGAACGAAATGGGGAGGAAGAAGGTGAAGAAGAAGAAGGGGGAATTAGAGTTGGAGAAGGAGAGTAGAAAGGAAGTTGATAAAAGAGGTTTAGATTTTTGTGGCAAAGGCTTGAGGTCGTAGTGGTCGTGTGGGTACCTGATGTTGTGGCAGGTGAGATGAAGACTGTGGCTGGGTTTGTGGTGGTGGTTACACCGTGATCTTTTATAAATGATGCTGGGCCGAGGGGTGGGTGGCGGGGAGGGGGGGGGCCTCGGGGGGCGAGGGTGGGAGGGGAGGGAGGGGAAGGACAACGCTAAAAGACAGGAGGGAGAGAGAAAATATATATAGACAGGGGAAGAGGGAAGGGACACGGATGCTAAAAAAGCCAGGAAAGAATGAGAAAGAGAGAGAGAGAGAGAGAGAGAGAGAGAGAGAGAGAGAGAGAGAGAGAGAGAGAGAGAGAGAGAGAGAGAGAGAGAGAGAGTGAGAGAGAGAGAGAGAGAGAGAGAGAGAGAGAGAGAGAGAGAGAGTGAGATAGAGAGATAGAGAGAGAGAAAGAAAGATAGAGGGAGAAAGGGAGATAGATAGAGAGAGAAAGAGAGTTAGAGAGAGAGAGAGAGAGAGAGAGAGGGGGTGGGATGGAGAACGAGAGAGAGAGAGGGGGGTGTGAAGAGAACGAGAGAGAGAGAGGGGGGGAGGAGAGAGAACTAGAGAGAAAGAGAGAGAGACAGAGAGCAGGAAAAGGAGAGAAAAAACTACGGAGATCGGGAATGGGGAGGCAGGGAAGAATATGGAAATGGTGAAGGATGAAGATTTTTTTTTTAATTGCCCGAAAGGTGCGGTAGAGAATGAGGATAGAAGGCAGGATGAGGACGAGGAAATAAATGAAATGGGTGCGAGTTCGAAGCGGAGGAGGAAGTCCAGGAAGAGGAGAAGGAGAAGGAAGAGGAGGAGGTGGAGAGGGAGAAGGAGGAGGAGGAATTCGAGGAACAGGAGAAGGAGAAGAAGAAAAAATAAGAAAGATACAAAAGAAGAAGAAAAAGAAGAGTAGGAACAGAAAGAAGGAGGAAGAAATCCAGGAAGAAGAGAAATAGGAGGAGAAGAAAAAAAAGAGACAAAAGAAGAGGAAGAAAACGTATAGGATCAGAAGGAAAACGGACGAGGAGCAAAAGGAAGAAGGAGGAAGATTAGGAGAAGGAAGAGGTCCTCAACCGCAGGCGAAGACGGAGAAGGCGATGCAGCGAAGGCCTCGGAGGTCCTCGTCGGCGATGGTGGTCATATATGGGGGTATAATTGATGATTATGATGGGGGGAGGGGGGAGGGGAGAGGGAGAGGGGGGAGGGGAGGGGAGAGCAAAGGAGGTCGGTTGTTAATGCTGGTGGCAATGAAAAATCAGATGGGAGTGTGTGATTGATGTTGGTATAATGATGTTGGTTAAGAAGATGATGTTTGATGTGAGTGTGGTCGCTGATATTAATGACCCGAGCGCGGTTATCTGATGCTATGAGCCGCGGACCAGGGGATCAGAAATCATGCGCCAGTTCGAGATATAAAGTTTCCAATCCAATTTATAACGCGGGGCGGACGGCCATTTATCAGCAAAACAAATAACGAAGTTCCGTGTCGGCGTTTAGATTGGGTATTAATGCACAGGGTGGTTTAATAACACTATTACGAGCGAGGTCTCATCGCCAGCGCCGTCTCGTTCACTTACATGGAATAGATCAATTATTGCGACGAGTCTGTCGGAGTCAAAAGAAGGAAAGATAAACAAAAAAAGAAAAAAAGAGAGAAGGAAAAAAAAAAGAAGACAGAGACAGAAAGAGAGAGAGAAAGGTAGATAGTGGTTCATTTGCCTGTGATACGTTCTTAGAGCAGGGAGAGAAAGTTAAAGAGGGAGAGAGGGAGAGAGAGAGAGAGAGAGAGAGAGAGAGAGAGAGAGAGAGAGAGAGAGAGAGAGAGAGAGAGAGAGAGAGAGAGAGAGAGAGAGAGTGAGAGAGAGACAGAGAGAGAGAATAGCTTTTCCCGATCTGAACATGTTAATGCACAGAGAGGCCTGAGGAAATGTCGGGGTAGATGGGGGGAATCAGGGGGAAGGAAGGAGGCGGTGTGCTGGGATAGGGAAGAAGGGGAAGGTGGGGGGGCATGGGCGGGGCAAAGGAGGCGTAGGGAGGAGGGAGGGCGATGGAGGAGGGCATGACAGAAAGAGGAGGGCAGGGCCGGGGAGGGCAAGAGAGGAGGGTAGGCTGTGGGGTGCAGGGAGGAGCGAGGAGGGCAAAGGGGGAGGGGGAGGGGAGGGCACGAGGGCAGAGGGTCAAGCACGGAGACGACGAAGGGTCCCTCCGCCTGGTTTGCCTTTGCTACCGACTGTCGATTCCTCTGCTTGCGTTTTATCCCCCGTCCTCCTCCTCCTCCTCCGCCGCCGCCGCTAACGACCCGCGCCGCCGACTCGCCCTCACCGCAGATCGGCCGCCGCTTCGCCATTAACTAGCCATCATCACTTCTCCATCCTTCCCCCTCCCCTCCTCTCCACTCCTCTCCTTCTTCTTCCTCTCTCCCCTCCCCTCCATCCCTCCCATTCCCCTTCCTCTGTTGTTCCTTCCTTCCTCTTTCTTTTCTTTCTTATCCCTTCCTCATATTTCTGTCTACTCCTCCCCCTCTCTACTCTCCTCCTTTCCTCTTCCGTCCCCCCTTCTCCTCTCGTATCCCGTCCCCTCCTTCCCTGTCTACTATTCCTCCCCGCTACTCTTTCTTCTCTCCCTTCCCTTCCCCTCTTTTCCTCCTCCCTCTCCTCTTCCTTCTTCTCCTTTCCCCTCCCCCTCCTCCCCTCCCCCACCCACTTCACCCATGATCTTATTGAAGCTTCGATTTTTCACTTCAAGTTTTATCATCAGTCTTGAGGAATTAACAAAAGAGAAAGAAAGTAAAAAAAATAAAGAAAACGAGAATAGAAAGGAATATGGGAGGGGGAACTTAAAAAAATATCCAAGGAAAGGCATTCTTTTTCGCAAGTATTAACGCAACACGCCTAGACTGCGCCAATTAAACCAGGGGCTCGTGAAACCCCCGGAAGCCAGAACATACAAATCCATCATCATCAGGTTTCCACGTGAGATGTTAGGGAGAAGATCTCTCTCTCTCTCTCTCACTCTCTCTCTCTCTCTCTCTCTCTCTCTCTCTCTCTCTCTCTCTCTCTCTCTCTCTCTCTCTCTCTCTCTCTCTCTCTCTCTCTCTCTCCGGTCCAGTATACTTGCAGTTGCTCCTGTAGACAGAAACACCAACCTGTAAAAGAGACAAAATGTAATTCTGCATGCAGGAAGGCTTCACAAATTAATAATCTCTGTCTGTCCACCTTTCTCAATCTCTCTCTCTCTCTCTCTCTCTCTCTCTCAATCTGTCTCTCTCTCTCTCTCTCTCTCTCTCTCTCTCTCTTTCTTTCTCTCTCTCTCTCTCTCTCTCTCTCTCTCTCTCTCTCTCTCTCTCTCTCTCTCTCTCTCTCTATCTATCTATCTCTCTCTCTGCCTCTTTTTCTATATCTATATTTCTTCCATCTCTCTTATATTTTTTATACTTAATTAATTCATCGGGTTTCTTGCCTAAATATTAGTGCATTATATATATATATATATATATATATATATATATATATATATATATATATGTGTGTGTGTGTGTGTGTGTGTGTGTGTGTGTGTGTGTGTGTGTGTGTGTGTGTGTGTGTGTGTGTGTGTGTGTGTGTGTGTGTGTGTGTGTGTGTGTGTGTGTGTGTGTGTGTGTATGTATAATTAAAAAACACATTTCACAGTTCCGAATATTTTTCATAATCTTTTCCTTCTAATGTTAACAGCTGAACAAAGAGTTAACTTTAATGATACAAATTTAATGAGTTATGAAGAAAGCTACTGTAATGTGTTACTCATTTATACAAACTTTCGTTGAAGAAAAGTGAGAGAGATCTAAGAACAACATGTAAGCTGAATAAAGGAAAATAGAATAAATTTTAAATTATGCATTTTCATAAAATAAAAACTATCTATTATAAAGTACACACATCTCAGTGAAGAATTACATATCGCAAAAATATTACAAATTATCTTACACATTTCCCAAGAAAAAACAGAAACCAGTGAAGAATCCTATATCGAAAAGATAAACAATATTATCTTAACAAATTTCCGAAGAAAAACACCGAGATGGAGACAAAGGAACGGAGGAAAGCTCACCAGAAATGACACGCAGTCAGAAGATCCATTTACATTACTTCTCTCATAATATTCCTACGATTTACTCTTTAAACATCGCTTAACTGAAATCACGTAATTGCGGTAAAAAAAGGGTACTTGTTCTCATTTCTTCTGATATTCGACTTTTATTTTCTAATCAGAATTGTATATTAATTGTAATACAGTTGTTGGATTGTATTACGGGCGTTCGATTTTAGGAGAGAGGTCTTGTGTGCAAATTGTATACAGGTTGTACTACAGTTGTTGGATTGTATTACAGTACTTCGATTTTAGGAAAGGGTTGTGTGCAAACGAGGGAGAAATGAGTTTTAGGCAAGAATATTAGGTGAGTAGAAGATTGAAAAATAGGGTGCAAATATGGAATTGGCTTGTCTCCTGTAACTCATTCTCATTTTTGTATTTCTTCTTACCCTTCCTTCTTTTTTTTCTCTCTCTCTCTTATTCACTTATGGTATATTCCGGTGAAGATAACGTGAAGAAGGAGACAGACAAGAATTAAAAAAAAAAAAAAAAAACACGCAACTAGATGTTCATTTTTCCTCCTAAAAGTCCCTGGGTAATTTCCCTTAATTCCAGGTCATTAGTGATGTATTGTGTTTTGCACGTGCAACTCCGGCCTGCTCCTCAGCCGGCGCATGCGCTCGCTTGCATGCTTGTCTACCCGACTGTCTGTCTGCCTACCGGACGATGCGCTTGCCCTCGAGCCTGCATCCTTTCTGTGTTTGTTTGAACTTGCTGCTTGGCCCTTTGCTTGCTTGGAGAGCTCTTGGCTGTTTGTCTCCCCTTCCTTGCACGTTTGCTTGTCTGCTCGTACAATGTGCGTCTCTCCGCCGGCCATCAGACTCCACTGCTTGCTTTTCTGTCTGCTTGCCTGCCTTCGTCACCCCCCTCATACCCCCCCCCCCCCTCCACCGTGCAGTCACACACAGCTTCCAATAATTCGTTAGAGTGCCGGGCGGGGGGTGGGGGCAGGGGAGGGGTAGGGGGCAGGGGGGAAGGGCAAGGAAGGGAATGCGCCTCAAGCAGAGCATTCATTTCGATTGTCTTTTTTTCTCTCTCTCTTTTTCTTTCTTTCTTACTTACTTCTTCTCCTCCTTCTTCTTCTTCTCTGATCAATTAGTCAATAGGGTCGAAAACCCGCCGTCGAGGACATATCCAGCGAAGCCCTATTGACAGCGGGGCGTAACAGTGTC
>NC_091578.1:14250460-14252960 GCF_042767895.1 Penaeus vannamei | reverse complement strand
ATTTACGAATACTGCAACAGGTAACCATCCACCGCACGAGAACTATTAACCTGCCAAAATAATTGCGTTTGAAAAAAGGGACGCGAATACACCCGAGTCCAGCCGACGCGACCCAAAAGGAATGGCAAACAAAACAAAACAAAAGCGCCCCTGCAGATGGCGACGACTCAATCAGGAGCCAAAGGCGCCGGGCCGGAATGAGCGCCATATCGGTCCCGCATCGATCTCGGCTTCCCTCATTAAGCCGCCACGCCATGTCCAGCGCGCCGAAGGTGATAGCGGCGGGCGTGTGGGCGTCTGAGGGCCCCGCGCCGAGCCGACAACACGCCCGTGTCGGTGGGGAGGGAGCGGGGGAGTGGGGGAAGGGAGGGAGGAGTCCCGTCTGGCGGCAGGTCGGGGCGTAATGCCCGAGAAGTTGGGGGATTGCGCAAAATATTCGATGCTGGCAAAAATGTAATCCTGTTATGTGACCTTTCACGAGCGAGCTTTAGAGAAAGAGCAAGAAAAGGGGCGAAGGATGGCCCAAAAGACACAGACACAGGGGGGGGGGACGTAAAAGTGAGACAAAGAATGAAAGAATGTGTGAGCGAGACGGCGTTAGAACGAAACGCCAAAGTCTTCGGTGACAGAAAGGTGAATAACAAAATACATGTTACAGGTAGAAGAGGGCGTATTCCCCTAGCCTCGCCCCCCCCTCCCCTCCACCCTTCCCCAGCCTGGCACACCCTAACGGCCGACCGTCGCTGGAGGCGTAGGCAGGAGGACGCCCCGGCATGCCACAGGTTGTTGTAGCATCTCCTGCGAAACGGCAGATGCTTCCTCCTCCTCCGAATCCTTGGCCTTTGCGAGCGGCTGCTGAGGGCGAGCGCTTTGTAGGAACCGAAGGGCGAGGAGAGAGAGAGCGCTTCTCGCCATGAAAGGGCCATAAGGTGGTGCCATAAGGGCGAAGGTCCCGTGGCACGGGGGCGATCAATCACGGCAGACACCGACTTCATTAGCCAAACTCCTCGTGGCAGCCGAAGATCCTCCGTAGCGCCTCGTCACACCGCCCGCCTCGCCCCCACACTCACTCGATTCCCTCCAATATGCAAGTGTGTGATTGCCTTTCCCCCGCCTCCCCCACGCCCCTCCCCCTCCTCCCCCTGCCACGGCGGAGTACCTTAATTAGCTCGCTAAGACTGTGCAAAATTCTTAATGGGCGGCGAGGCGATCCGATGCCGCCCGAGCCTCCGCGTGTGAACGATGATGAGCGATTTGCCTGTTGAGCGTGGCACACCCGGTAACCCCCGTGCTCATGTAAGGCACACCCGGTACATACCCTGGTACAGAACCGGGAATCAATAGCAGCCAGGGAGGGTTAAGACCCCAGTACACGTTCCCGCTTCATTGGTCGGTCGGAGGAGCTAGTAACACAGGCGATCCGTGCTTGAAGATGTAACACCACTTTCGAGGCTTCTGCATCATCGGTCAAGCTCAGTGCAGGGGACAGCTATATTCAGGAGAGGCGGCTCGACCGAGCGGGGAGAGAGGCAGGGCGCAGAAGAGGGAGAGGGAGAAGGGAGAGGGAGGGAGAGAGGGTGAACAAGGAAACGGAAAGGAAGAAAGAAGAGGAGAGGAGAAGCAGAGGGAAAGAGAGAGAGAGAGAGAGAGAGAGAGAGAGAGAGAGAGAGAGAGAGAGAGAGAGAGAGAGAGAGAGAGAGAGAGAGAGAGAGAGAGAGAGAGAGAGAGAGAGACAGAGACAGAGAGAGAGAGAGAGAGAGAGAGAGAGGAGATAGAGAGAGAGAGAGGGAGGAGATAGATAGACAGACAGATAGATAGACAGAGAGAGAGAGAGAGAAGATAAAGACACTTAAGGGGTTCCTGTTTTTCTTTTACTCTAAAGAATACTTTACATACCGACATGAGTTGCCTGAGGCGCGATGCTTTCTTCCCATGTACATATAAATCTAATTCATTACCCTTGTCTTCATTTGAAACAATTTCAACTCTGAGATACCTGAGCAAATATGGCTTCAAGGCCTGTAAGCGATTAGTACCGAACGTTAAAAAAATAATAAAATAATAATAATAATAAGGCTTAAAAAATAAAAGAAAAAAAGAAAAAAATGCGGTTTTGCCAAGGCCTAAGCGGATGTTATGTGACCATACAAAAATGACATTTAAATTCTTGCGGGGACATTCTTTGGGCCTATCGGGGAACCAGCATGTTTTCCAAAATAGAATATATTCGAGGTTCGTTTCTTATCTTTTTTCTGTCTCTTGCGAACGACATTCACGGAATAACGTTTTAAAATGTGCCAAAAAGCGGACATGTAACCAAGTAAGTATTCGTATGCACAAGAGAGAGAAAGAGAGTGCGGAGGGAAGAAAAGAAGAAGAAAAAGAAAAGGAGAGAGAAGAGAAGAAGGAGAAATACAAGATGAGGAGGAGGAAAAAGTAAGAAGGTGAAGAAGTAGAAGAGGAAGGAGGATGGGATGAGAAGTAAAAGGAGAAGATGAAA
>NC_091578.1:14245460-14247960 GCF_042767895.1 Penaeus vannamei | reverse complement strand
ACACACACACACACACACACACACACACACACACACATATATATATATATATATATATATATATATATATATATACATATATATATATATACATATATATATATATATATATATATATATATATATATATATATATATATATATATATATATATATATATATATATATATATATATATATATACACACACACACATATACATGTATATACATAGACAATCTCCTGTTTCCCCGTCGCGCCCCAGGCAGCCCGGCCGCGCCCAGAGCCTCGTTCCCTCGGCGGCCGAGCCGTGTACACGCCGAAGGAGACAAACAGGCACACGAGCGCAGAAGAAACCAGACCACAGGTAGTCCCGTGAAGACGAAATCGATTCATACGACGCTAATGGGATTTGATCACCTGATATGAGACTCGGTATCATCTCTTGTTTCACCTACAAGCAGACAACGCCAGGCGGGGGTTGGGGAGGGGGATGGAGGGAGGCGGGGGGAGGGAGAAGAAAGGGGAAGGGTGGGAGGAGGGGGGGAGGGGAAGGGAGGGAGGTGGGAAGGGAGGGAGGTGGTAGTAAGGGAGGGGAGGGGAGGTGGGGAATCGAAATGGAGGAGGAGGAGGGAAAGGGAGAGAGGGGGAGGACAGGAAGGGAATGGAAAATGAGGAAGGGTAGGTTAGGAGAGGGAGAGTGGAGAAAGAGAAAAAGGTGGAGGAGGGAAGGTGAGAGCGGTAAGAGAAGGAAAAGTATGAGAAGGGTGAGGAATGCTGAATAAATGGGGGAATAGGTCAAGGAGAGAGAGAAAGAGGGAAAAGGAGTAAGACGAGGACGAAGGAGATAATATGCCAACAAATCATAAGAGAGGAGGAAGGCAGATGAAGAAAGGGAGATAGATAAATAGACAGATACATAGATACAGAAGAGAGAGAGAGAGAGAGAGAGAGAGAGAGAGAGAGAGAGAGAGAGAGAGAGAGAGAGAGAGAGTGAGTGATCGGGTTACACAAAGCCCTCGCCGATCCCCCCCCATCCCCACTCCCCCAGCCCCGCCCCTCCCCACCCCTATCCCCCAACCCTAGTCCTCCTGTGAATTATATTATCCATAATGGGTGTTGTTGATGGATATAACACGGATGTCTCTTGTGCTATAATGATCCACCAGTCTAGCGGTAAGAAGAGTAATGTATTCATATCAACTGAGCCACCTCCCCCACCCCCACCCCATCCCCCATCCCTCTCTATCTCTCTCGGTGATTCCTGGATCTCTGTATGTCTGTGTGTTTGTCTATCTGTGTGCCTGTATGTCTGTCTTTTTTCTCTCTCTCTCTTTCTGTCTTTCTCTCTTTCTTTCTCTCTCTCTCTTTCTTCCTTTCACTCTCTTTCTCTCTCTCTCTCTCTCTCTCTCTCTCTCTCTCTCTCTCTCTCTCTCTCTCTCTCTCTCTCTCTCTCTCTCTCTCTCTCTCTCTCTCTCTCTCTCGCATTATCCTCTCTCCACACCCCTTCCTCTCCCCAGTACACCTGATACCGATATTGAGTCATAGAAGGGGGGGGGAGCCTGGTGCGGAGGCTATGTGGAAGAAAAGACTCATATCGGATTTTCGAGATAATACCGATAAAAATAAGAGGACGAATATGAGAGAGAGAGAGAGAGAGAGAGAGAGAGAGAGAGAGAGAGAGAGAGAGATGAGGAGAAAGAGACACAGACACAGACAGACAGACAGACAAACCGAAGCGGAGACACTTCGACAGACACAGATTCAAACGCGTTGTGGTTAGAGCAGGCGATGAAGGGGGAAGGGGGAAGGGGTGAAGGGGTGAAGGGGGAGAGGGGGTAGTGGTGATAAGGGGGGAGGGGGGAGAATATGATAGGTAGGGATAAGGGGAGTGAGAGGAGTGGGAGGGAGGGGGAGGGGGATAGGTATGGCGATACATATCTGATTATGAGAAGATCCGAGAGTCTTCTGTCTGGCCTGAGTGATGTCGCTGATCCTTCCCTCACTCAATCATCCGCGACCATTTGTTTGTGTGGGGTCCTCTGGGGGGGGGGGAGCAGGGGGACTTCTGGGTAAGCAGGGGGCCCTCTGAGGAAAGTGGGGGATCTCTTGGGGGAGCGGGGGATCCTCCGGGGAGAGCGGGGGACCTCTGGGGTCTTTAGTGTTCTCTAGGGGAGCAAGGGTCTTCTGGGGGAGCGGGGGACTTCTGGGGGGAGAGGAGGGACCTCTGAGAGAACGAGGAGATACTCTAGGGGAACAGGAGATCTCTAGGGGAGCGGGGGATTTCTAGGGGAGCGTGGGGGACTGGTGTTGGAGTGAGTTGGGGGTTTTCTAGGGGGTCCTTGAGGGGTTCTATAGGGGGTTGGGGGTCCTCCAGGACTGAGGGGAGTTGGGGAGACCTCTGGGGCTGAAGGAAGCTGGGAGGGGAGTCGGGGTGTCTTCTAAAGGTGGAAAACTCAGCGAGGTCCTCAAAGTTGGGGACTTTGCGAGGTTGGGGATGACGAGCGGTGTTGGGGGGGGG
>NC_091578.1:14235460-14240460 GCF_042767895.1 Penaeus vannamei | reverse complement strand
TTTTCTTTATTTATCGTTATCTTTAGAGAAATAATATCAGTTTAGCTAAAAATCCACAAAGGTCATTATCTGTACCGACGACTTTGCCTAATCCACACTCTGTCTTTCTAATCCTTTCCTAATCTTTATTCATCTTCCGATTCTTTGTGATAAGTCCTTTCTATAAAAGTTCATTTTATTTCTTTATCCTTCGGACCTCTTCCTGATCCTTCCCCTCCCCCCTCTTTTCCCCCCTCTTGTGAGTCCCCCTCCCCCTCTCCTACATCACCTGGGCACCCACCCCCTTCCCCAGTGATAAAGCTACACCACCTCCCCCCTCCTCCATTGACACCCCCCTCCTCTCTCTTCCCCCATTGGGACCCCAACACTATCCTCATCCCTCTCCTCCCCAATTGGGACCCCAATACCCCACCCTTACCCAGTGGGACCCCAACACCCCCTCTCCCCTCCCTCATTGGAACCCCAACACCACTCCCTCCCCTCCACCTGTGAGAAATCTACATCACCCCCCCCCCCAGTTTCTCCTCCCTCCCCTCCCCCATTGGGACCCCAACAACCACCTGATGAACCCGGACCCCAATCCCCGCCACAGCTCACCACCCCCCCTTGTCCACCACAAACTAGCCCCCACCCCTCCCCCTTTTCATTTAGGCCTAATCCACCTGGCATAACCCTCCCCCCCACCTGCCTCCCCCTCCCCCTTATAGCTTATAGGCCTCTGTGGTTCTTTATCTGACACTCATATCTCTCTCTCTCTCTCTCTCTCTCTCTCTCTCTCTCTCTCTCTCTCTCTCTCTCTCTCTCTCTCTCTCTCTCTCTCTCTCTCTCTCTCTCTCTCTCTCTCCCCTACCAATCTCTCTTCCGCTCTCTCTCTCTCTCTATCTATTTATCTATCTATCTGTCTGCCTGTCTGTCCATCTATCCATGTATCTATCTATCTATCTATGTATCTATCTATCTCTCCCTCTCTCCCTCCCTCTTCCTTTTCCCATTTTTACGTGTCTATCGCTTGGCAGATGAAAAGCCTTGTCCCGAGTGACATGTGAGATGGTATCGGCTGCGGATGCCATAAAAGATAAGAAAAACAGAGGAAGAGGGAATGAAGATGGGAAGGAAGGGAGGGAGGTAGAAAGGGAGGGGCGAGGGAGGGAGGGGGAGGGAGGGGGCGAGGGAGGGAGGGAAGGAAGAAAGTGGCGTGGGATTTTTTTTTTTTTTTTTTTTCGCGAGGTATGTATGGGAGGGCTATGGGTATGTGGGCGGCGGTTGGGTGTGGGAATGCCTCGACGTGGGCGGCTAAGAGGTATACTGAGTGTGGGAATGCCTTGGTGTGGGCGGCCAGAGGTTCTAAGGGGCGTGGAAATGGCGTGGTGTGGGCGGCCAGAGGTTCTAAGGGGCGTGGAAATAGCATGGTGTGGGCGGCCAGAGGTTCTCATGGGCGTGGAAATGGCTCGGTGTGGGCGGCCAGGAGATACAATTAAGCGTGGGAATGTGTACGTGTGGGCGGCTGAAAGGTGCAAAGAGAAGTATGGGCGGCTGATAGTGCACTTAAATGTGGGAAGGTGAGGTGTGGGCGGCCTGGGATATGGAAGAGCGTGGGCGTGGGCGGAGGGAAGTACACGAGCAATACGTCTAATACCAAGCTATAACGGCAGGATTATGGTAAGATGATGATTATGATGACGATGAGGAGGAGAAGAAGGAAGATGACGATAACGATGGTGATGATAATAATGACAATAATATTAACAATTATAACAATAATAATAGAAATAATATCAACTATAATAATAACAACAACAACAAAACAACAACAATAATAATAGGCAATAAGAGCAATGATAATAATAATAACGATGATAACAACTACAAATTGTTTATTTTGATGACGATCACAGAAGCTGCGCGAGACTTCCACAGACTGAGAAGGTAAAGCCAAACGCAAAAGACGCAGCAGAAGACAAAGACGCTCTGCCAAGACGTTCCTTTCCCTGGGAGGCCGTGGGAACGCCCCTCCCCCCTCCCCCGTCCCCTCTCTCTATACTTCCTATTCTCCTCTTCCCTCCCCTCCCCCTTGTCCTCTCTCCTCTCTCCCCTCCCCTCCATCTATACATCCTGTCCTCCGCCCCCTCTTCCCTCTCCCCTCTACTCTCTCCACTCCCCTCCATCTATGTCTTATTCTCCTGCCCCTTACTACCTATCCTTCAGCCCTCCCCCTATCCCCACCCACCTCTCTACTTCCTATTTCCCCTATACTCTTATTCCCCTCTTCTAACTCCTATCCTCCCTCTTCCTCCTATTTCCCTACTCACTTATTCCCCTCTCCCCCCTCTTCCTTCCTACCCCCACCCCCTATTCTTCTTTATTTCGGGCATACTAGAGGAAGGGGGGAGAGGAAAAGATGGGGAAGTCAAGAAAGGGGAAGAGGAAAAGGGGGAAGGTCAAGAAAAGGGAAGAGGAAAGGGGAGGAGGTCAAGAAAGGGGAAGAGGAAGGGAGGAAGGTAAAAAAGGGGGAAGAGGAAAAGGGGGAAGGTCAAGAAAAGGGAAGAGGAAAGGGGAGGAGGTCAAGAAAGGGGAAGAGGAAGGGGGGAAGGTCAAAAAGGGGGAAGAGGAAAAGGGAGGGAGGTCAAGAAAGGGGGAGATCAAGAAAGGGGAAGAGGAAAGGGGAGGAGGTCAAGAAAGGGGAAGAGGGAGGGGGAATGAGGATACAAAAGAGAGGGGGCAAGGTCAAGGAGGAGGAAGAGGCAAGGGGGAGGAAGGGGGATGCAAGAGAGAGGAGAAGGACGCGGGAGGAGAGATATCAAAGTTCCTGGCATATCTCGGGGTCGATGATAATGGCATGCAGGGTTGCCGATAAGAAGGTGCTTCAGGCCTATCTTAGCACCCCCCCCCCTTTCCTCAATGGACCCCCTCCCCCTCCCTCTCCCCTCTGCTTTATGAGGCTTCACTATGTAGCCTTTATGGACCTTTTTTCTTTTAACATTAAATTCCTCTCCCTCTCCCTGAGTTTAAGTTTATTGCCATTGCTAATATCATTATCTTTATCAGCATTACCTTACAGCATTTCACTATTTTTATGATCACTGTTTGTAGCATTATCTTTATCACCAACTGTATCACCACCCTTATCGTTTTTATCTATACAATTCGTATTTCTATTGCCTTTATCACAATTACCCGAAATATTATTACCTAAATAGTATTTAACATTACTTAAAGCATAGTCTGTATCACCATCACCTAAATCGTCGCCTTCAGCACCAAAACCACCTACAGCTGTAAAATTGTATCCGTTATCATCACCCCTTTTTCCGTTGATATTTCTTCCTTCGCAATTGCTTTCTCCTTCCTTTTCTATTCCGTTATTTTTTCTTTTCTCATTAGCATTCAGCTTCTTTCTTTTTCATCCTGCAAAACTCCCAAGCAGGCATCTTAAGAACATGCAAGCAAGGTAATCATTTCATGCTAAAGCTTATTCCTAGCTGGCAACTCTCTCATGCTGACACTGCTTGCATGCTTGTTGTCACTCCACGCAGACAATACTTCCATGCTAACTGCCACTCTACGCTGACAACATCTCCCGGACTGACAGTCCTTCCAGGCTGACTGTCGCTCGAAACTGACAACTCTACCAGGCTCACAATTCTTCAATGACTGACATTCCAAGCAGACGGGGGTGTCTTCCGCGCAGACAATTCTACCAAATTAGACATCTTTACACTTGTTCTACCGATCAGATTAAAAACTAAATCAAGAAAGAGACAATTTCCCCCTTTTTTCAGCCATACGCATTTTTATTTCATTTTCCTTTTGTTTTATTCATTTGTGACAACTCCGCTCACAAGATCGGTTACACCACCAAAAGATAAACACTCGCACGGCGGCGTCCGGGCCTGAGAGATCGTTTTCTTTGTCCCGCTGCGTGTGACCTCGAGAAAGCCGACCGAGCATTTCCTTCAAGATATCCTACCTGACTCTTCTCCCTTCCTTGAGCTTAAGAAGGGTATCATCTCCGGCCCCTCTTCCTCCTTCTCCGTTTCTTACTCGTGTGTCCCCACCTCTCCCTCTCCCTTCGTCAGTTTCTCTTTTATATCAACTTATTGTTTTCTCTTTCCTTTATAAAGGTTTCTTCTGTCTTTTCATACTCTTTGCTTTCGACCGTCTTATCATAATTATCTTATTGCCAAAACTACTTTTATCATCCCTATTCTCCACTCTTTCTGCTTGTGATTTTCGTTCACATCCTTTCGCTGTGGTAGAATGAGGCGGGAATGGCTCAAGGAAAATTAGTGTGACACTGTGCCAAGCTCTCTGGGCGAACCCGACCTTCTAAGTACAGCATCTCTCTCTCTCTATCTATCTATCTATCCACCTACCTTTCTCGCTCTTTATCTAGCTTTCCCGTTCTCTCTCTCTCTCTCTCTCTCTCTCTCTCTCTCTCTCTCTCTCTCTCTCTCTCTTCCCTCCCTCGATCTTTCCCCCTCCTCCTCCTCCTCTTCCTCGCCCTCATCCCACACGCAGCTACGTTCTTGGGACACCTCGGGCGGACCTGTACTCTGGTCGGACCATAAGAATGTGTCTTTTTGTTGTTCCGACATGTTACCTGTCCTACCATCTGTACCAAGACAACCGGAGACATGTCTGCTGTGTGAGAGAAGCTCGTTGGGTGATGAATACCCTCCCTCTTCATGCCCTACCTCCCCCCTCCTCTCTCTCTCTCTCTCTCTCTCTCTCTTCTCTCCTCTCTCTCTCTCTCTCTCACTCTTCTCTCCTCTCTCTCTCACTCTTCTCTCCTCTCTCTCTCTCTCTCTCACTGTTCTCTCCTCTCTCTCTCTCTCTCTCTCTCTCTCTCTCTCTCTCTCTCGCTCGCTCGCTCGCTCGCTCTTTCGCTAGCTTTCTCCCTCTCGCTCTCTTTTACATTCAAATATACCTTCCCCTTTACGTTCTCTCCCCTCCTTCTCTCCGTATTTAGTTGCTTTTTCCCCTTCCCCTTTTTACCAACC
>NC_091578.1:14217960-14220460 GCF_042767895.1 Penaeus vannamei | reverse complement strand
GGGGATGGACCGGAATACCATTGCTCAAGATGCTGGTATCTGCGGAACTCTGCTTCGATCCCTCCCCCTCCCTCCCTCCCTCCCTCCCTCCCTCTCCCTATCTCTCCCCTGTCCCTACCTCACTTCCACCCGCCCCTGTTCACTCTACGATCCTCTCCTTTCTTCCATGGGTCTCTGTACTCTCTCTACAAGTCTTCAGTATCCCCTTCTTTCGCTGTTCTCTGTCGCTCTGCCCCCCCCCCCTCTCCACACCCCTTCCTTTTACTGCTCTGCTCTCTCTCCACTACTCTTTACTACCCCTCCTTTCATCGCTCTCTGTACTCCCTCCACTACTCTTCCTTCTTTGTTCTCTTTCCCTTAAATGTGGTTTTCTTGTCACCATAATTTGTCTCGTTTACTCACGTTATCATTGTCATCATCATTATCATATTATCAATAGTTATATTGGTATTATCACCATTACATTCTTTTTAGGATTACCATTGTCATGACACTTTCGACATTAAAGTTATTATCTTAACGTTTTTATCTTACTTCCAGTTCTTCACTATGTTTTATTTTTATTTTATTTTCACATCGCAATTATTCACCCCCTTTTATTTCTATATGTTTGCAAAAGCCTTAGATTAAGTATATTATCTAATACTTTCTGCAATTCTGTCTAGAAGATGGAGTGTCTTATCATTCAATCCCGCTTACTTCTTTCTTAATCACGATCTCTAAGGCAACGCAGCAACAAGGCGACGACGCCATAACGACCATACAAAGCGACGTGGACCCAACACTAGACTTCCCTTATATCCTTCACTAAACACGGGGTTGAATTTAGCTTGTTTCCGAGCTCGAGTGAACACCGAGAACGTATCTTTTAGATGACATCGTGCATTGTTTTCTTTTTTCTTTTTTCTTTTTTTGAGGAATCGTCTAAGGTTTAGGTTTTCGTAGCGGATGGTTATGAATCTGAAGGGCTTCAGCGGATTTTTTTTTCTAATGTTTGTGCTCAAAATAGGTTTTAGATCCGAACGCTGACGCTAGCGATAACGTAAACAAACAAACATATGCATAAATGAAAATATAAACAACCCTATGTCAATTAAAATGAAATATAGAAGGAATAAAAGAGGAAATGAAGAAAAAAATGAAAGCCATAAAGAGTGTATAGCGAAATATCTTGAAAATTCCACGCGTTGGGATGCCAGAGAATTGGCAGTCCGCAGCCGTCTCCCGTGGCCCCATGTTTAGCCGAAACCCGACGAAGGCCAGGGAAAGAGGGCAGGGAGTGGGGAGCAGGGGGCAGGGGAAGGGAGGGGAATAGGGGAATGGGTTAGGGGACAAGGAAAGGGTACAGAAGCACGGGAAGGGCAAGGGGGCAGGGGGACGGGAAGAGGAGAGTGGCAGAGGGACGAGAATAGGAAGGGGATAGGGAGATAGGGCGAAAGGGAGGACCGGGGAAGGGGAAGGGGAAGCTATGTCTACCTGCTGGCCACTGTTGTCGCCCCCAATGAATGGCATTTCCCGTCCTTCATTTGACAGAGTGAAGAATGAAACGGAACGAGACACGTCGAGCCTGCATGATGGATCGGCGAACGTCAGAGCGGGGTTTCGGCGAAGGCTAATCTGCCACGCGACGCTAATACCTAATGCCTCCGCCGCCCGTTCCTCGGCTGCGGGCGGAGGGGAAGGGCGCGGCGGAGGAGGCCTGGGGTCTGGAGGCTGTGGGGGCCGGGCCGAGTGCAACGGGCTGTTTCAGTTTTGTTAAGGGTTGAGGATACGGAAGGGGACGTAGATGGTTGGTAGTGATGATGGTGATGGTGGTGATGATGATGTTGATGGTGGGGATGATATTTTGATGATGATGGAAGATAAGGGAGCATTTGAGTCTAACAATACAAGGATGATTTAAATAATAGCGAGTCGTGGTAATGATGATGGTGAAATAATGATAATGGCGTCGCTCTAATGGTGATGATAATGATGATAACAGCAGACAATGGCCGCCAACTATGCCAGACACGCCAATAACAAGCGATAATAATAGCACAGACATAAATATTTATTGAAAGGGACAAGAACAATATAAACCGATATCACTTGTCATGGTTACGATGACGATGACGGTATAATGATAATTATTATTTTGATGACAGCGATACTGATGACTGGCAACAACGAGAGTGAAATAGTCGTGATAAAAAAGCCTAATGGACATCAATAAAAGTTCCTAGAATGATGTGAAGAAAAGGAACTAGGTATTTTAATACAACAGCGATGACAGTGACGATGTTGATGGTAGCAACAGCAAAACTATGCCAGTGATAGTAATAATAGTAACAATGATAATCATAATGGCAGTCAGAATAGTAGAATGCAGATAGGGACAATTAGATGTTTCGATAATTAGGTAATTTAAAAAATCGCATGAAGAAGTACAATAATGTTTCTAGCAATTTAACTGAAGCTGCGAAAGACTAGTAGAAAATCAAATATTTATATAAGATGG
>NC_091578.1:14205460-14212960 GCF_042767895.1 Penaeus vannamei | reverse complement strand
TCTCCCACCTCCCCCCTTCTCCTTCTCATATCCCCTTCTCCCCCCCCTTCTCCTTCCCCCTTCTCTTCCCCTTTTTCGTCCCCCTTCCCCTTCACCTTCCCCATTTCCCTTAGAATATGGTCGGCCTGATAAAGGGGATAATGTCTACTCCGGGACTTATAATTTCAACTCGTTATAGCGGCCTAATCTGGATAACGATGAGATACGTCACCCTCCCCCCCCCTCCTTTTTCTCTATTTTTTTATCTTTAATTTTTCGTCTAATTCATTTTGATTTTTTTTAAATATCCCGCTTTTCCTTCATTCATCATGTATTTCCTTCCTTTCGGCCTTTCTTGTCATTTTCATTTTTTTTTTCATAATTTACATCCTCTATTTTTCTTCACTTTAGTATTTAGTGTTCTCTCTTCGTTCTCTCTCTGTTCTGTTTACTTCTTTTATCACCTTCTTCCCCTTACCCCTACTCCTCCTCCTCCTCCTCCTCCTCTGTCTCTTCCTCCTCCTCCTCCTCCTCCTCTGTCTCTTCCTCCACCTCTGTCTCTTCCTCCTCCTCTTTCTCCTCCTTCTGCCCCTCTTACTCTTCCTCCTCCTCATTTTCTTCTTCATCATCTATATTACCACCAAATTCATTTCCATTAGCATGTTGAGTAATGTTGAAAAACATCAGTATTTAGCAATCGTTTTGGTAATCATTCCTGAAAACAACTGAATATCTATTTCAGTATTTTTTTCCTCTCTTTATTGGTTTACAAAATAAAAATGGTCTGTTAATCCATTATCTATCTCAACTATCTACCCATTGCTGAAATTAACTTTGCTATTGCAATATTTGAAGTGTAAAAAAGTGCGAGAGAGAGAGAGAGAGAGAGAGAGAGAGAGAGAGAGAGAGAGAGAGAGAGAGAGACACAGAGAGAGAGAGAGAGAGAGAGAGAGAGAGAGAGAAAGAAAGAAAGAAAGAGTGAGTGAGTGAATTAGTGAGTGAGTGAACAAGATAGATAGACAGACAGATAGATAAATAGACAGAGAGAGAGAAAGAGAGAGAGAGAGAGAGGAAGAGAGCGAAAGAGATAGAGACAGACTCGTAAATCGATCTACTCGGCCATTCGAAATCCGTCGCCGCCCTCCAGCAACCCGGAGAGCCTCCCTCCCCGCTTCCTCGCGACAAACACAATGCCGTTGAACTCTCCTCGCTTCTTCCCTCTTTCGCTCAACGGACGACTACCCATGGCACCTTTACCCCCCCCCCTCGCCCCCCCAGCCCCCACTCTCATGCCTCCGCCGTGCCCATGAACAGGCTCAGCTGCGTGCCGTCATGCGTCCATGATTATCGCTAATTAGATCCTTCATCGTGGGAATTTAATATCAAGTGTCGGAACTGCTACCCTCGCGACGCCGCTCCTTCGCGCGCCCGCGGATCTTGTCACATCCGCGAGGGCGTCTGTCGCCTCCCGCACGGAGAGGGGGGCGGGGGGGGCGCCGCTGATTTACGCTTTTGCGATAAGGAGATAGGGAGAGAAGGGGGAGAGGAAGAGAGAGAGGAGGGAAAGGAAGGACAGGAAGAGAGAGAGGAGGGAAAGGAAGGACAGGAAGAGAGAGAGGAGGGAAAGGCAGGAGGAGAGGTCAGATAGGGAAAGGGAGAAGAAGAGGGAGAGAGAGAGAGAAGGGGAAGGGAGAAGAAGAGGGAGAGAGGGATGGAAGATGGAGGGAGAGGGAAGGAAGGAAGGAGAGTGAGAAATTAGGGATTGGCAGAGGGAGGGAGAAGGAGAGGAAGAGGAGGAAGAGACAGGGAGAAGAGGAAGAGAGAGAGAGGAGTGAGGAGATGCAAGAAAGAGATGGAAAAACGAGAAGAAGAGGAAGGCTAAGTGATGGAAGGAGAGGGAGGGGGAGAGGAAAAAAGAGAGGATAGAGGTATGAAGGAGAGGGGGAGAGAAAGATCAAAAGATAAGGGCACAAGAAACACACGAGACAGACAGAGAAGATAACGCAAAAAGAAATTGAAAGAGAGCAAAACTATTGAAAACAAATATACTACGCATAGTTACACAACTACAAACATACATACAAATTTACAGAGACAAAGAATAAAAAGAGCGTTGACTCATGAGGGGAAATCCTCAATCCGCCATACAGCCAAAGGGACAGCCTCATGAACAGAGCCAAAGGAACAGCCTCATGAACAGAGTCAAAAGGACAGCCACACGAATAGAGCCAAAGGGACAACCTGATGAGTAGAGCCAAAGAGACAGTATCATGAATAGAGCCAAAGGAACAGCCTCATGAATATAGTCAAAAGGACAGCCACACGAATAGAGCCAAAGGGACAACCTGATGAGTAGAGCCAAAGAGACAGTATCATGAATAGAGCCAAAGGGACACCCTCATGAATAGAGTCAAAAGGACAGCCACACGAAAAGAGCCAAAGGGACAACCTGATGAGTAGAGCCAAAGAGACAGTATCATGAATAGAGCCAAAGGGACAGCCTCATGAATAGAGTCAAAGGGACAGCCTCATGAATAGAGCCAAAGGGACAGCCTCATGAATAGAGCCAAAGGGACAGCCTCATGAATAGAGCCAAAGGGACAGCCTCATGAATAGAGCCAAAGGGACAGCCTCATGAATAGAGCCAAAGGGACAGCCTCATGAATAGAGCCAAAGGGACAGCCTCACGAATAGAGCCAGAGGCCTAGCGCCACTAATAGAGCCAAGAGACATTCCTCAGAGCCTCCCCGCCGTCCCCGTTGGCAGTTTGACATTTCTCGTCGCTCGGCCTCGGCTGGGTCGCGAATCAAAGGTCGCATCGAAGGGCCACTCAAGCACAGTTACACCTCGAAGACTGGCTGCTGTCGAGGAGAAAGAGGAGAGAAAGGAGAGAGATAAAAGGGGAGGAAAAAATTGCGATACAATGCAAATAACGTTTCCTTCTTTTCGTCTTCTTTTATTCTTCTTCTTTTCATTTGGTTTTATAATCTAGTGTGTATTCACTGAGGTATTCGTTTCTTCGTCTATTTCCTACATGCTGTCTCACATCTCTTTGTGTATATATGTGTATGCACAAGTTTATATATATCTAATATACATATATATATATATATATATATATATATATATATATATATATATATATATATATATATATATATATATACATTAATGTGTGTGTGTGTGTGTGTGTGTGTGTGTGTGTGTGTGTGTGTGTATGTGTGTATGTGTGTGTGTGTGTGTGTGTGTGTGTGTGTGTGTGTGTGTGTGTGTGTGTGTGTGTGTGTGTGTGTGTGTGTGTGTGTGTGTGTGTGTGTGTGTGTGTGTGTGTGTGTATGAATATGCAAAATAAAACATTTTTTCTTTGTCAGCGGAAGCGGGATCTCAAAGATTTAGACTGAGGGCGGACCGGCACTCTAATATAAACAGGAGAGAAGGATAAAGCTAGAGAAAGTGTGTGGCAAAGAGAATGGGAGAAAAGGAGGGGGGGGGGAAGAGAACGAGAAAAATAGAGAGAAATCGAGAAAGAGAAAAAGACAGAGAAACAGAAAAGAGAGTAAGACAAAGAAAGAAAGAAAAAAGAGAGAATATAAAACCGAAAGACCCGGAGAGCTCCCCCCTCCCTCTCTCCTCCCTCCTCCCTCCGCCCTCCGCCCTCCCTCCTTCCTCCTCCCTCCTCCCTCTTCCTCCCTCCCTCCGCCCTCCGCCGAGCAGGAGGGAATCCCGGGGTCCGTCAGCGGGATCTGGAGCGGCCAGAACCCCAGGAAATCCGACGTGGACCAACAAAAGCAGCCCCTGACTTGCACATTCTTCGAGAGCGCCGAGGCTGACGGTACAAGGAGGAGCGTTTAGCGACGTCTCGAGAGCTGGCGGAACGAGGAAGAGCCTTTTTTGGGGGCTCTCCCTCGGGGGTCCATTCTGACTCGAGGAGGGCTAAGACTCGAGGGTGGATAATACTTCTGAATATAGGATGGGATAGACATCTGACTTGAGGGACTCGTTTCGACTCGAGGATGACGAAGACTTGATGATGGATAATACTTCTGACTCGAGGATGACAGACTTCTGACTCGAGGGACTCATTTCGACTCGAGGATGAGAAAGACCTGATTCAAAGACTCGAGGATGACCAAGACCCAAGACTCAAGAATGACAAAGATACAAAAGAGAGAGAGAGAGAGAGAGAGAAGAAAATGTCTTCTAATGAATTTTCTTGAAGTATTTCCAACTCGGCTATTCAAACAGATCATTTTAAAACGAGATACAGCGATGACGTTGTCGCTACCTATTTTTCCCTTCCTTCTTTCTTTTCTTTCTTTCTTTCTTTCTTTGATTCCTTCCCGGATCCGTATTTCGTGAGTGTAATGATATCCGATCAGGACCAAGACCCCCGGAGTAGGAACGAGGGAACCGGAGAGAGAATTGTCAATTGTATATCGTTTTCTTTCTTTCTTTCGTTTTCTCTCTCTTTCTCTTTTGTTTTCTCACTTTTTTGTTTTCTTTTTTCTCTTTCTTTCTTTCTTTGTTTCTTCTCTAGTTTTATTCAATGATTCTTACTCCTTATATCTTGCTGTCTGTGATTTTCCCGAAAGAAATATCGCTAAGTAAATGAGACAAAAAGAGAGAGAGAGAGAGAGAGAGAGAGAGATAGAGAGAGATAGAGAGAGAGAGAGAGAGAGAGAAGGCAAAAAGAAAAAGAAAAAATGCATAAAAAAAAAAATCTCTATCAACCGAACCCAACGAAAGAGGGAAGAATGCAGAAGAAAGAAAAATAAAACATGGAAAAAAACAACTAATTTTGAACCATAAATTCAACTTAGCTTTCCCACAGTACACAAAATTCCTCTTCCTTCGAATTCCTCAAGAAAAGACACCAACCTGCAAAGGGGAAAAAAAGTTAAAGTCAAAATTGTATTCTAAAGTTATTTCAGTATAATAATAATAATGATGATGATGAATGTAATAATGAAGTGTACGATGATGATAACAATATTTAAGAAAAGACACCAGAGGCAAAAAAAAGTTGAAATTATAATCTAAAGTTATTTTAGGATAATAATAATAATAATAATAATAATAATAATAATAATAATAATAATAATAATAATAATAATAATGAATATAATGATGAAATTTTCATATTGGTGATAACAATATGGATATCTATGATAATGAGAATGTTGATAGTAATGTTAATAATAATAATGACAGAAATTAGGATAATGGTGATGATAACGAATGTGATAACAATAGCAAAACACATAATAATAGATATAATAATAATGAAGATAATTTAAATAATAAAAAAAATAATAACAACAACAACACTAATAATAATGATCATGATATTATCAATGACAATAATAATAGTAACAATGATGATATATCAATAGTAATAATAATGATAATAATAATAATAATAATAATAATAATAATACCAGTAACAATAATAACAACAACAACAACAACAGCAATAATAATAACAATAATAAAAATAATAATAATAATAATAATAATAATGATAATAATGATAATAATAATAATAATAATAATAATAATAATAATAATAATAATAATAATAATAATAATAATAATAATAATAATAATAATAACAATAATAACAATAATGATAATAAAGATGGTAATGATGATGATAATAATTATAGTAATGATAATAATGATAATAATGATAATAATGATAATAATGATAATAATAATAATAATAATAATAATAATAATAATAATAATAATAATAATAATAATAATAATAATAGTAATAATAACAAAAAAAACAATAATAATAATGATGATGACAATAATAATAGTGATAATAATAACAGTAATAATAACAATGATTATGATAATGTTAATAATGATAATAATATTGATAATAATAATAATAATAATAATAATAATAATAATAATAATAATAATAATAATAATAATAATAATAATAATAATAATAATAGTAATAATAATAAAAATAAAAACAACTATAGAAATAAAGAATACGAAAGCAAACTTTACATTTCATTTCTCATCTTTATCCTTTTCCCCTTCTCCCCCGAGGCCAATGCCACGTCCTCGACAAGCGCACATTCCGCGCCCAGAATTTCGCAGTTTGCGCTCGCCATCAATATCAATCTGCACCGTCGGCCGCAACAGCATTTTGGGCGGAATATTAAAAGGGTTTGGGAGGGCGCAGGGCGAGAGCCGAGGCGTGGGCGCGACAGCAACACACGCCGCGAACTCCTCTCGCCTCAGGGATGCTGACCGGGTTGACAGAGGGCGGCCGAGGGACGTATCAGCGGTCTCTCTAATTGCCTTCGCTAAACTGCGTATCATTACCCTTACCTACTCCTTCGTTCTCTTCTTATTCTTGTTTTGTTTTCCTTCTTCTTTTTCTTTGCGTTTTGGTTCTGTTTTGATTCTATCTATTTTCGTGCATCTTCGGTGTTTTTCTATTGGTCTCCCTCCATCCCCTCACCCTCGTATTCTTTGTCCTTTTTCAATATTAAATATTCGCTCCAAAGGTCTGTTCTGTCTTCTCTCTGCTCTCGCTACTCCTTTCCATTCGCCCTGTCACTTCCTTCCTCTTACACTCTCACTTTTCCTTTTCTTCTCCCTTCACCTCCTTTTCTACCCTTTTCCTTATCTTCCTCCTTCTCCCCCCTCCTCCACCTCCGCTCTTCCGTCCAGGCACCCGCGCCCCCGCCTTCTCCCTCACCACACCTCCACAATTAACGCCAATTAAGCTAACCACAGAGGACATGGTGCATTTGTCAATGGCTTGCGGGAATGTGCGAAGGGCTGTTCCGCGAGACACGGTGCCACAATCTCGGCTGGAGGGTCAGGGACGGGAGGGCGAGGACGGCCTCACGTACGTAATGGAGCTTTGACACACAGCCACGCACGTACGGACGCATGCACACTCATACAAAGACACACATACACACAAATACACACTTAAGGTATATGCACACGCGCGCGCAGTGGGAAGTGGTCGTCCTGTAACGTCTGAGAAGAACCTTCGCTGCCCAACCGGAATCCAAAGTTCAATTGGAAAAGGGGTTTGTGATTCTTCGGGTCATTGTAACCTTGGTCGTGGGACTTGCCCTTTCGGCAGCGATTAATCATTGCCAGTTTGTAAAATTAAGAGAGCATTTTGGAAGCTAATACCTCAAGATCCATTCGTATCAAAGAACGACCGTTTTTTTTCCAACAAACAACAGCAAAAAGTCGAAAGGAAGAAAGAAGGAAGCGACCGCAGGGCTGGAGCCCCGCGTCGGGGTGAGACATGGCAGCAAGCTTCTTAGTCCAGTTCATTTGTTGATGGAGACTCACCCTGAACAAATGGAGGGCCGGGGGAGGGGAGGGGTCTGGTCAGCTCTTGTGGAAACCCTCCACCCGACCCTCCGCCTCTCCACCATCGGGCAGTGTTTGCTTTTCACTGCCACAATTAGTAACATTAGTCTCCACCAGCCGTGGTGTCGCCACCGTCATGCCTTTGTCCCGCCAAAA
>NC_091578.1:14190460-14197960 GCF_042767895.1 Penaeus vannamei | reverse complement strand
AAGATCAATGCAAATGCGCGCATTTCAAAGATGCCTTTACAGTACTAAGAGTCGGAAAGCTTTTTTTCTCTCGCTGGCTCCGGTTTAATAGAGTCACCCCGAATTCCGAAGACAAGCAGAAGAAAACGGGAGATAAACATACAAGGATATAATTGGGAATCGAAGGGACGCGGGATAGGGGCTCCGCGCGAAGGAGAAGCAGCAGGGGAAGCGGAGGGCAAGTGGAGGAGGCGAGTCAACTTCAGTGGCAGGGACGACGCTGGAGAGAAAGGGGAGGCGCAGAGAATGAAGAAGCGGAAGCAGGGTCGGCGACGTCGCTGACTTCGTCCGGATTCAACGCAGGCGATTTCGGGCACAGGCGCCGGGGAATCGGGCAGCAGAAGGCAAGATGCCAGCAAGAGCTGCAGAAGCAGAAGCCCGAGGGCTGGGCTGGGAGCAGGAGGAGCAGAAGGAGCGGCAGCAGGAGGAGGAGCGTGGTGTCGGTGTGGTGGCCGGGCGCCTCCCGCTGGCCGGAGCTGGATTCTTGGCCTTGTACCAGCCATTACCTTCTCGGCGGGGGGCGGGGCGCGCCATGCCACCTCTACGTTCCTGCCACGGCTCGCCTCTTGCCAGCCCCATCACTCAGCCCCAACCAGCCCCACCTCCTGCAGGACCTCGTCGATTCGAGTCCTCCCAAGTAACCACAAATGTCGCTGAATACCTGCCACCGGGACGCTGCCCCCTGCCCCCCCTCGCGGGCGCCGGCCGGTGGGCGTTGCGCCGGCCTTCCAGCTAAGCAACTCGCCGGGGCTCGCGAGGCCAGGCGCCCGCCGCGCGCCCTTCCTTCGTCGCCGCCTGTCCCGCGAGGCTCCCCTTCTGCCTCCTCTCAGCTGTTCCCCTCTCCCCTTATTCCCTGCCTCCTCCATCCTCCATCCTACTCCCCCCCCCTCCTCCACCTTACTCCCTCCCCCTCCAACTCCCAACTCCTTCACCCTCCATCTCCCTCCTCCCTTCGCCTCCTCCTCCTCTTTACTCTCGGTTTCACCTTTCTATTCCTACTTCCCCCTCTTCTCTCTCTTTCTCGCACCTCCTTCTAAATATCACGTGCAGACATTACTTGTCATATAAACCACGCTAACAGGCTGTTCGTTCCCGGGAGGCGACGGCCGCGCTGTCCCGCAGACCCTCGCCAGGACGCGTCGCTGGGAACGCACATGTGTACACGCACGTTGCACATACGTACACATATACGCGGATGCACATACGTACACATATACGCTTGTGCACACACGTACACATATACGCAGATGCACATACGTACACATATACGCGGGTGTACATACGTGCACATGTATGCGAATACACGCGGATGCATACGTATATATCCGTATCTATGGGTACATCAAAGTACCCATAAATACACACATAAACGTACAGATAAACACGTTTACTCATAAATGTATATACATATAAGCACATACAAACATACATATACACACACGAACACGCATCTACGTATACCACACACAAACACACACATACACACAACCCCCACTCAGATATATATATATACACGTCAGTGAGGATAAATCTTAGTCTGTCAATGTCTCGATTCCCAACGAATTTGCAATCAATGAAAGATGAACACACAGCCAATTGCATATGAGGTGCTACATATGCGCCTTGACATGAGGGGAGGTGATGTGTGTCCGTTTGTTGTTCTCCTATGTGGAGAATAACAGAAGAGGTGAGATAGAGATAAGAAGAGAGAGAGAGGGAGGGAGGGAGGGAGGGAGGGAGGGAGGGAGGGAGGGAGGAGGAGGAGGGAGGGAGGGAGGGAGGGAGGGAGAGAGAGAGAGAGAGAGAGAGAGAGAGAGAGAGAGAGAGAGAGAGAGAGAGAGAGAGAGAGAGAGAGAGAGAGAGAGAGAGAGAGAGAGAGAGAGAGAGGGAGAGAGAGAGAGAGAGAGAGAGAGAGAGAGAGAGAGAGAGAGAGAGAGAGAGAGAGAGAGAGAGAGAGAGAGAGAGAGAGAGAGAGAGAGAGGGTATAAAAACACAGAGAGAAAGAGAGAGAAGGAGAGAAAGGGAAAGAGAGACAGTCAAACAGACAAACAGAGAGAGAGAGAGAGAAGGAGAGAGAGACAGCCAAACAGACAGACAAACAAAGATAAGCGACTAAATAAGAAAAAAGAACACAGAGATTTGAAAAAGAAACACACACAGCAACAAGAAAAAATGGAGGAAAAAAGACAAAAAATCGAAAAATATATTCCGACATAGGCCACGCCCCCGCAGCCCTTCCTCTCCCTCGTCCGAATGCGTCAACCAGTCGGGGGCATTGGGCATTCCCTTCGCCTCGTCTATGCCCAGCCAAGCGAACACCAGGCCATCTGCCGTCATGAATGCAGACGAGACTCTCGATATGACGAAGAAAAAAGGAAAAGAAATAATAACGAAAGAAAAGAAAAAAAATATCGCTCATTTTATTTCGATATTCATGGAGGAATTTCGAGAGGCAACAGAAAGTCTCATTTTGCTGATGTCAAAGATAATATAATAATAACAATAATAATAATAATATCAATAATAATAATGATAATAATAATAATAATAATATAATAACAACGTTAACAATAAAGATAGTATTATTATTATCATCATTTTTTCTGCTATCCCCATCATTAGTAATATTAGTACTATTATTTTTATGAATATTATTGTCATTGAAAATAACGATGATAATAACAATGACGATAATAATGATGATGAGGATAAAATAGTGATAATAATAACAATAATGGTTATGATAATTGTGATAATAATAATTATTATAAAAGCAGTATCAATAATAATAATAATGGTGATAATAAAAGCAGTATAATAAAGATAAAAATAATAATAATGATAACAACAACAACAACAACAATAATAATAATAATAATAATAATAATAATAATAATAATAATAATAACAATAATAATAACAATAACTATGATAATAATAATAATAACAATAATAATAATAATAATAATAATAATAATAATAATAATAATAATAATAATAATAATAATAATAATAATAATAATAATAATAATAATAATGGTGATGAGAATGATTATAATCACAATAATGATGATGGTAATAATAAGAACAATAGGATAATGATAAACATTATAATGAAGATAATAATGAAATAATAATAATAAATAATAATAATAATAACAATGCTATATTTCATATTCTTACTATAACTATTATCCTCATTATCAGGAAATAAGAAACAAAATGAGAAACAAAAGAGCAAGGGAAAACCAGAACAAGAATGATGGATGAGAAGAGGAGAAGCAAGAAAGAAAGAACGGGATAAGAAGAAGCAGAAGAAAAGGAGAAACGAAGGAAGAACGAAATGAAGGAGAAGAGGACAAGAAGAAGAAGAAAAAGAGAGGTATAAGAGGGAAGGAGTAAAAAAGAGGATAATAAGAAGAAGAAATGGAAAAACGAAAGAGGGAGGAAGCTGAAGGAGAAGAAAAGGAGAGAATGAGTGCAGGAGAGGATAAGAAAATGACAAAAAAACAGCAACGAAAGAGAGGAGGAGCGAAGGAGAGGAGGATAAGAAGAAGATAGAAAGGAGAGGCGAAGGATGGAAAGAGCCCAGGAGAGGAGGATATGAAAATGGCGAAAGGAAGAAGGAGCGAAGGAGAGGAGAAAAGGTAGAAAAAAGAGAGAAGAAGCGAAGGGGAGAGGGATAGGAAGACGAAAGAAGGAGCGAAGGACAAGACGAAGAAAAAGAGCGAGGGAGCGCGGTAGAGAAGGATGAGAAAATAGTGAAAGGAGGGAGAGAAGGAAAAGTAGAAAAAAGGAGAGAATGAGCGAAGGACAAGACGAAGTGAGGGAGCAAAAAAGAGGAAGATAAGAAAATGACAAAAGGAAAGAACAAGGAGAGGAGGAGACATTTTAAAAAATGAGAGAAAGAGAGAATGACAAGACGAAGAGCAGGAGCGAGGGAGCGCGGGAGAGGAAGATAAGAAAATGACGAAAGGAAGGAGAGAACGAGAGGAGGAAAAGTAGAAAAAGGAGAGAAGGAGCGAAGGAGACGTGGATAAGAAAATGACGAAAGAAAAAAGGAGCGAAGGAGAGGAGGAGAAATAGAGAAAATGAGAGAAGGAGCGAAGGACGAGACGAGGCGCAGGAGCGAGGGCGCGCAGACGGGAGGCAGCGAGGAGCGAGCGGCGACCGAGCGCCCCGGGAGGAGCCTGCGAGCGCCCGCGAGTGTGCTTGCGTGCGACACTTCCTTTGAGCTTGTCCGTGGGCGGGGAATACACGCCATCAGATTACTCACCCTCCTCCCTCTCCCCTCCCCCGCCTCCCCCTCCCTCTCCTCCCCCGCCTCCCCCTCCCTCTGTCCTCTCCCTGCCCTCTCACGCCTCCCCCTCTCCCCTTCCCCCTGCCCTCCCCCTCTCCCACTCCCCGGCCTCTCCTCTCCCTCTCCCTCCCTGCCCTCCCCCTCTCCCCCTCCCTTCTCTCTCCTCCCCCGCCTCCCCCTTCTCCTCCCTCTCCCTCCGCTACCCATCGCCCTCCTTCTCTCCCTCTGCTCATCTCTCTTTCTCTCCCTCTGTCCATCTCGCGCTCCCTTCTGTCTCTCCTCTTCACTCTCATGTTTTGCTGTTTATTCTTGTGTGTGCGTGTTTGTGTGTGTTTTAAAGGGAAGTTTCCGTATATGCAATCATATACCAACTTATCTAAACAGATAAGTAATTAGCAAAATAGGATAATCAACGCACCCATCCCTCTTTTCTTAATCTCTTCCTCTGCTCCATTTCCCTCGACGAAGAAGAAGAAGAAGAAGAAGGGGGGGAGGCGAAACAAGGAGAGCGAGACACGACGCCGGCCTCCTTCGCGGATAAAAAAGCAAGTTCCTCTCTCGCTTCCTCCAAGACCAATTTTCGAGCGGTCTGAAATGGAGGTTTTCTTGGCCCTTCTCTTTCTTTCGTTCTTTCACCCTTCTTTTATTCTTTTTTTTCTATCTCCCTTTTCTTTCGTGATGATTTGTTTTTTTTGATCCGTACTAGCTTTCTCCTCTTTTCTCTCTTCTCTCTTTCCTCCTCCTCCTCCTCCTCCACCTCTTTATCCCCTTTCCAATCCCCTTTCTTTTCCTCTTTTCTTATCCCCCCTCCTCCTATCCCTCCATTCGCTTTCCTTCACCTCATCTCCCTAGGCCTGTCCTCTCTAGCACCCCTACCCTCACCCTATCCCTCCTCCCCGTCTATCCGTCCTCCTCTATTCCTCTCCGCTTCGCCCTATCCCCTCCCCCACCCTTCCCCCTTCTCCACCTCTCCCTCCCTCAATCTGTCCCCCTCCATCACCCATTCTCCCTCCCTCCCCCTCTTCATTTCACCCTACTGCCCCCACGCTTCCCGTCCCCCCTCCACCCCTTCATTCTGCCCTACCTCCCCCATTCAACCTGTCCCATACCCACACTCTCCTCCCTCTTCCCCTCCACCCCTTCCCCCTCTCCCCCCTTCCCCCTCCCCCTTCCCTCCCTCTCAACTCATCCCCCTTCACCCCTCCCTTCCCCCTTCACCCCTCCCCTCCTCTCCCTTCACCCCTCCCCTTTCCTCTCCCTTCACCCCTCCCCCTCCTCCCCTTCACCCCTTCCCCCTCCACACTCCCTCCTCTCCTCCCCCTTCACCCTCCCTTCCCCCTTCACCCCTCCCCTTCCCCCTTCACCCCTCCCTTTCCCCCTTCACCCTCCCTTCCCCCTTCACCCCTCCCTTCCCCCTTCACCCTTCCCTCCTCCCCTTCCCCCTTCCCCCCTCCACTCCCTCCTCTCCTCCCCCTTCACCCCTCCCCTTCCCCCTTCACCCCCTCCCCTTCCCCCTTAACTCCTCCCCTTCCCCCTTCACCCCTCCCCTTCCCCCTTCACCCCTCCCTTCCCCCTTCACCCCTCCCCTTCACCCTTCACCCCTCCCCTTCCCCCTTCACCCCCTCCCTCCTCCCCTTCCCCCTCCACACTCCCTCCTCTCTCCTCCCCCTTCACCCCCTCCCCTTCACCCCTCCCTTCCCCCTTCACCCCTCCCCTCCTCCCCTTCACCTCTCCCCTTCCCCTTCACCCTCCTCCCCTTCCCCCTTCACCCCTCCCTCCTCCTCCACCCCTTCCCCCCTCCACACCCCCTCCTCTCCTCCCCCCTCCCCCCCCCTCCCGACATGATGGAGTGGCGCGCGGGGCCGGAGCGCTCAATTACGGCGTGTGTTTACAGCGTTGCTTGGGAGTATAGCAACTAATGGCTGTTCGAGGGATTATGTCATCTAATTGTGGGCTTTAATACATTAATCATTAGGGCCGCTTCTCCCCTGGCATGCGGTCGGGACGAAGAAAGTGCTGTGGATGATGATGAAAAATTAATGGCAACAGAAGGGATGATGATGGGCGGGATGGGCGGATGGCTACTGCTGTTTCTCGCGCTGCTGCTGCCGCCTGCTGCTGCTGACCTGCTGCCGCTTCCTGGCCTGCTGCCGCCCACCTCGCTGCACCTGCGGAGTGCGGGCTGATTTTTTTTTTTTTTTTTTTTTTTTTTAATGGAGGGTGGGGGGGGGGGTCGGCGAAGGAGGTAGTTAACGTCGTTTGATCGAAATCATTTTCTTTATAATTGTTTTTTGTATCATTTTTCTAGTCATTTTATAGTGATGAATCATCATCGTCATCATCCTAATTATCCTTTTTTGTCATATGCCTCTTCGTATAATTTTGCTGAGGATTCTAAAAGCATTGCTATTTTATCACACAATTTTACTCATCCATATTTATTCTTCAGTCTTTCTTCGTACATAATATAATCAATATATATATCATATCTAATCATCATGATTATCTTGAATATTATCCTGACTATCATAATTAGTTCATATCATAAATACCATTATCATAATTACTACTCTTATTCTCATTATTATTATTCTCATCATGACAGTTATTATTCCAATTAAGGCCATAATCATTATCATAATAAGTACTTATATAATCACTGATGCTATTATTGAGATCAAAATAATTACCAAAATTATTGTTGTTGCTATTTTCGTTACTTCTATTACCGTATCTTTATTACCATTACCGTTTTCTCTAATAGTTATCCCCACTACTTTATTCCTTATCTATCTCATACTAGTCGCTATTTTCAGTAATATTTTGGTTTTCTATTATTATTATCATTAACATTATCGTTATCATGATCAGTATCAGCCGTCTTAACATGATTATCAACAGGATACAGAGGACGCTGATGGCTGTTACAAAAGTGGAGGGGGTTGGAGGGGGGTCTTACGAAAGGGGTATAGGGGGGTTGGGTATGGGGGGAGAGCGCTAGGTCTTCTGCCCGGTCAGTTTTTGTTTGTGGTACGCCTCCCCCACCCAGTCAACCCCTCCCCTTCTCTCCCCTACTTCCCTCCCTTTTCACCTTCCCTTACCCCTACCTCCCTCCCCTTCCCTCTTCTCTATCTTACCTCCCTTCCCTTCCTTCTCTTCCT
>NC_091578.1:14140460-14142960 GCF_042767895.1 Penaeus vannamei | reverse complement strand
ATTATTATCATTATTATTATTATTATTATTATTATTATTATGATTACGATTATGATTATTATCATTATCATTATTATTATCATCATTACTATATTTAATATAATAGCAATAATAACGATACTAGTAAAAAAAAATATGATAAAACTGACAATAAGATTAAAACAATAATAGTGATAATAATAATATCAATAAAAATAGTGATAAAAATAAAAATAATGATAATATCAATAATAATAATAATGATGATGATGACCATCATCATCATCAACGTCATCATGAGAATAATAATAATGATAGTAATAATAATCATCATCATCATCATCATCATCATCATCATCATCATCATCATCATCATCATCATAATCATAATCATATGAAAATATCAACAACTGTATATAAAAAACAAGAAAATATCAATGTTGATGATGATTGTGATAATAGCAATCGTGATAACAACAATGATAATGATGATGGCAGTTAATGACGACGCAGCAAACTGATCAAGAGTAATATTAATAGTAATTGGCAATCCTGCTAATATCACTTCTTGTTTTTTAATACATCATTACATCATTGATGATTATTAGGATCACCATCATCATCATCTTTCAAACATCGACATTGCTATTAAAATAATCATTAGTCTAATCACGGCTTCGATTAACCCTCTCGTACATGACATCATATCAAATATCCTGGCATTCAGTATTCCATCACCGGCGAGGCGAGGGAACATTGTCTGGGAGAGGCTAGGTTAAATGCCTGAATCATAATGCAGTCAACAGCTCAACGTGCCAGCCATATCCGTCCATGCGCCTTCCTCCCAGTGCGCATGCGCGGACTGCCACGTCTCCAGCCTCGGACGCGGAGCCTGGGCGAAATGTGATGGCACTGGGCTCGGGGACTATACTACGCGAATTAAAGCCTTTGATTTATACATTACAAATGATACACAAACATATTTCGAAATCCAATTCGTAGGTATAAGGGACCCCCGCGGGTTCGGCCGCCGGCCCTTATGGCCTCGGGTATTAAGGCGACTTTGGCGTGCAGACTGGGGCCGAGATAGGTCTTTTTCGAACTCCTTCTCCCGACTCGCTCTAAGTGGCGGGGGAGCGCAAGTCTCAAAACTGATTTAGCATATCTTGCCTAATAAGGGCGAAAGCGAGGATTTTCAAAGCCTAGGGTTCGTTTAACTTTAGAAACCCCGTTTTGTGTTTCACGAAAACTGAAAATGGCGAGTGATATCCATTCGCACCGTAGGTTCTTTGGCCGGTATCAAGAGAATAAAGCAAATAATGAGAACCCATACTGTCTTGTTTTGTCGGGCGGAGTTGCCAGTCGGTCATAATCTGGGAGTCCATTACGATTTACGGTTGTTTTTGCTGCCTTCGACGCCGGACAAAAACAATGTAAACAACACTTTGCAGATTTAAGTAAATCCCGGGAGCCCCTTTGGCGCACCGGATGATTGATAGCACCGCAGACACTGTCATTTAATGGCAAAAAGACGTAACATTTGACAACATGGCAATGTGTATGATGCTGGCGGCGGTAGGACAGGCGAACAAAACGAGATGAGAGCTAATTCTCCGACCACACACTCATTCATGTGCGCGACCAAAGTGTCCGATCCACGATATTATTGAGTGTCGTCAACGTAGAGATTCCTTTTTGTTTAACCCCGCTGCATAGTGCAATCTCGACCCCAAGGCTTTGTTCCTTGTCCTATCAGGCGAAAAGTCACGAAAATTAGCATGGGATTTGAGTTGGGCAGGTGGGCTCAGACTCAACACAGCGGGGTATTGGAGCTGGTAAACCCTGGAGACCGGTTAGAGCTTAGCCAGAAGACGCCGACCTCCTCCGCCAGGCCGTGCGCGCACACACACGCACGTTCACACAAACACGCACACATACACATGCATACTTAAGCACGCACAAACGTATACACATATACACATGCATACATAAACAAAAACAAACGAAGGATATGTGATGCACACGCACACACACACACAATCACACATGAATGCACACACAAAAACAAAAGATATGCCACGCACACTCACATAATCACGCACCCGGCCCTCCCACAGACACACACACGCATACAGACACACACAATAGAGGGATATGCATGCACATACACTCTCGCACTCGCAGTCACGCACACTCATCAGCACCCTGGTAGAGCCGTCCACCGACAGAAGGAAAAGAAAATGAGATGAAGAGAAAGAAAAAGAAGAAAAATATAAGCAACCGAGATTGAAAAGGGTGGTGGAATCTAACAGTACAAGGTGGAAGCCGCAACACGTTTATGATGGCAAATAGCCAGACACTTCGCACTGAACATGCATATCACCAACACACACGCCTCTCGCAGACACTTAACACACACTGGCGGGAATGCATAACGACGGAGGCATCGGGGGAGGTCGGGCGGGCGGGAGTGCCACGAGGGCCGCCGCTCCGTGCCCTGGGAGCCAATCACGGGGCGAGG
>NC_091578.1:14132960-14135460 GCF_042767895.1 Penaeus vannamei | reverse complement strand
TCGGAGAGGACGCTGTTAGTGTGATTATTATAACGATGTTCACTAATACGAGGCCTTCCTCCGTTATGTTTTCTTCGCGAACTTATAAATGTGTCTATTCTTCTGACTTTTTTTTCTTTCGGAACCTTTCGTTCGTTCGTCTCTCTCTCTCTCTCTCTCTCTCTCTCTCTCTCTCTCTCTCTCTCTCTCTCTCTCTCTCTCTCTCTCTCTCTCTCTCTCTCTCTCTCTCTCTCTCTCTCTCAATCTCTCTTTCTCTCTCTTTCTTTCTTTCCTACTTTTTGCATTTTTCCCTTTGCACCCCTCCCCTTCCCGTCGTATTTTCCGTCTCTGACAATGGACGACTTCAAATGCCGAGGTTTCCCGATGATAATTGTGGCCCAGGATTTCTCTCTCTTAAACCGCACTGATGCCTGATGGAAAGACTCGCCCTCGAAGACATGCCCAAGAGCGTGTCCTCTCGTGACCAACTCCAGAGATTATAAAAGTAAGGAGAAGGTGAGGAAGAGAGAGAGACGGGTAGATACAGGAGAAGAGAGGAATAGGGAGGAAAGAGAGAGGGAGGCGGAGAAAGAAAGAAAGAAAAACAGAGAGAGGTTAATAGGGAGAAAGGGGGAGAGACTGAGAGAGGGAGAAGGGGAGAGGGGGAAAGAGAGAGAGAGAGAGTGAAAATATGGGAGAGTAGGAGAAGAAAAGTTAAAATGGAAGAGAAAAGAGAAGCAATGAAGCAAGACAGAAAATAGGGAAACAGACAGAGAGAGAGAGAAGGAAGGAGACCTGAGCAGGTAGGAGACTCAGTGGGTGGGTCGGCGTGGGTTGGGGGTGGGTTGGGGTACGCAGGGATTGGGGAGGAAAAGGAGAGGAGAAAGGGGCTAAGGAGTGCTCGCCGAGTAGGTTGAAGGAAGCGAAGAGTGGAGTGGAAGGCCGCTTGTGAACCCCCCTCCTCTCTCTTACTCCCCCGCTCCAGTCCCCCTACCCTCACCCCTCTCTCTCTCTCTCGCTCCACCCCCTCCCTCCCCCTCTCACTCTCCCCCAGGCCAGATAGAACCCCGCGAAATATTTGATCCATAAAACGGAAACGTCATATAACTCGTCTCTGATCGATAAAGGCAAGAAGAAGAACGGGATGCGAGCCTCTCCCGAGCGGAGCCGACGCGGAGGGAGAAGCAACGGCGCTGGAGAGACAACAAGAAGAAAAGCGAAAACACCAACACGGGCGCAATGCAATAAAACCCGATAAGAGCCAATAGACAAGCAAATGAACCAACCAAGTAAATAAACGAACAAATAAGTAGATAAACAAGCGAAGAGACGCAACGAGAGGAACGTCCCCCCCGTCAGTAAACCATATTTCACGCGGGCAGTAGAGTCCGGGCGAGGGAGCGGGCGGGCGGGCGGGCGGGCGGCGGGTCTGGCAAGCTGTACCACGGCACCGCACCGGCAGATAGCACGAGGGGGGCGCGGGTCAGCGGAGGAGGGGCAGCTTACGGTATCGCTAGGTGGGTGCGGGGAGGGGGAAGGGCAGGGGGATGGAGAGGGAGGAAGGGAAGGGGGGAGAGCAAGGAGGAAGGAGAGGGAGGAAGGGAAGGGGGAGAGCAAGGAGGAAGGAGAGGGAGGGAAGGGGAAGAGTATGGAGGAAGGGTAGGGAAGGAGAGGGAGGTAGGGCAAGGGGAGGGGGGGAATGGTTGCCTGCTCTCCCTCTCTCTCTCCTCCCTTCCTTCCTCTGCCAGCCTCCGCCTCTGCCAACTGTAGGGTGATGTGGGCAGATGACAGTCAGGAAGTATGTAAGGGAATGGGGAAGGACGCGCTAAAGAGAGGGAATAGCAAGAGACGAGTGACGAATTGTGAAAACGAGAAAATATGAGTTAATAAACGGCGATGGAGACAGGGCGAGGCTGGGTAAGGGGGGGCAGGGAGGGAGGGAGGGAGGGAGAGAAAGGCATACGTGCGGGCAACAGGTGTGATATGGCAAGGTGGAAATGGGAACGAATAAGCCAATTAAAAAGAAAATGGAGAGCGGAGAGGGGAAGAGAACGAGCGAAAGGCCAACCGCTGAAATAACCCGAGCGCTGATGGACCGAAAAGCGAGGAAGGGGGGAGGGGGAGTGGGGAGGGGGTGCAACGATGCCCAAAACGGCCGGGAAATGTTGCAGAAATGATAGGGACGGCATGAGAGATGTCGTGGGGTTGAGATGGAGAGGCTGAGCCCCGAGCCGACCAAGGCAAAGGTGAGTCGAGGCGAGACTGAACTTGGGGCTGGGAAGAGGCTCTGAACCAACGGCCAACATACGCACTGGAATGGACTTTAAACAATGATAATAATAATGACAACGAGGAGGAGGAGGAGGAGGATAATAATGATACTACTGCTAATAATAATGATGACGATGATGATGATGATGATTATACTACTAATAATAATTACTATAATAATAATAATATCATTAATGATAATAATAATATCATTAATGATAATAATAATATCATTAATGATAATAATAAT
>NC_091578.1:14117960-14120460 GCF_042767895.1 Penaeus vannamei | reverse complement strand
AAAATATCTGAATTGCTTTTCCGTCCGGATGATGAGTGGGTGACAGTGTGATGAGGAGTTAGAATGGCTGATGAGAAACCGCTGAAGGTTGGATTATTGACTCTACGCTTGAATAAGTGAGAGGAAGCATGCCCAGCCTTCCATATTGCCTTCTTAGCCATGCACGGGTAGACGGCTGCATGCCCCGGCTGCTCGCGAGTATAAAGTGCTTAACTGCTTGCTTGTGTGGCTATGTCTAAGAGTTAGACATCTGGCAGCATGATTCAGCAGTGCGAATGCAGTCTGCGATCGCCTGGATTACTGTCTAAACGCCGAAGTCTTTAGTTATATGACTGTTCGATTTGATTTTCTATGTATCCCAAAGTTTGCATGGTGATCAGATGACTGGACACTTTATTGGATGGATAGACAGTCGACTGGGCGGCTAAGGAAGTCGATAGATGGTAGAGGGGATGCAAAAGGCGACTGCGATATGGCCGAATGGCTGTCTACATGGCTGAAATGCTGACTGGTCGACCGGGGGGGACTGTTCAGATTTCTGACCGGATGGCTGTGTCTGTGGCTCGCTGTATGACTGAATCTGTGGCGGAGGGACAGCCATATTCTTTAGCAGATGTCCAAATGAATGGATAAATGGTTAGGTCATGGCCTGGTGGCTGGCTGGCTAGATAGCTGGGTAACCGGCTAGGTGGCAGGCAGGATGGCTGGCTAAATGGCTGGCTACATGACGGGGCATTTTGCTGGCTAGGTAGATGGCTGCATGGCTGGCTGGCTGAGTGGGGTAGATGGCTGGCTAGTAGGATGGGTGACTGGCTAGATGGCTGGCTAGATGGCTGGGTGGCTGGCATCCCCCGCTTGAGAACCTGGACGGGGCCTGCGGCTACGAATGCCAGTCCCCTCCCACCGGTGGGGGACCGGGGAGGGATGGGGAGGGGGAAGGGCAGGGGCACACGATGCTACGCCGCACGATAAACCGCCTCGGAGCCCACAAGGAGCGCCGCGATCCTTACTGAAAACCTCTTCCTCCACCTAGAGCCCAGCGTCTTGCCCTCGGACAGGCCGGCCTCGGCTCGGCCTGGCCACCCTTCCTCCGCCACCCACACCCTCTGTGCGCCCTCGCCTGACGCTAAAATGAAGCTGGCTGAAGCTCCGGCGCTGGTGTGAGGTGTAGGGCGAGGCGGGTTGGTATCGCACGAGGCTCACCTCTCCCAGTGTAATCCCCTTCAGCAGATAATACCTTGCATATCAAACGCCCAAGACACCTCCGTTGCCCCGACGGAACTGCATCGCGGCACAGAAGGCAAGTTCGCTTTCTGCTCCATAGGGGACGCTACGGGCACGCGAGTTCTTCTGATTATCGTACAGCTATGTTCTGCAATTAAACGTACACACGTATGTACTGCAAGTTCCCTCTCGTGGAGACTGGGTAAAAAAAGACGAAAAGGAGCATTTTTCCTTCTGAACCTGCCATATGCACCTTCAAGACGTGGTTCCTCGTCCCACAACGTCTTCTATAGACAACACCGGCTTCCCCTTATCCTATGATTAAATTAAATAATCTGTTCTCGACTATGAGTGAAGTCCTTAGCGAAGACAGACGGCAGGTTACCCCTTGACGAGGTGTAAACACTAGACGCCTACTGCACCCCCCCCCCCAGCCGGTCTCTTGCTCTGCTTGCACGCTGCTTGCCATCGCCGCCTCCTAAACTACGGGAAGACAAACCTCTCATATCGAGCATATTTCAGTGGACATATAAAATAACAAGAAATAAAGACTGTGATCTGATACCCTGGAGCGGGAGGTGAACCAGCGGGGGGTCGGGGGGATGAAGGGGCACTGGTACCTGCCTGGCCTTAGTCCCGTTCCGCGCCGCTCTGCGTGGATATGGAATGTAACCGTTATCTTTTTTAAATAAGCGTTATCCTAAGGAAACAACGCTGACTAACATTTCTGCGAATGTCGTATCAGACTTTGCCCGATTCGTCGCGATCAAAACAAGCCCGGTGGATACACGATGCCCAAGTCGGAGCCGAAGTGCAAGGTAACGAACGCAGCGTCTCAGCCTCTGCACATCTCGTAGCCATCCAGCCAGGCAGCCAACGGGGAGCATTGCCAGATAGTGAGCATCGCAAATTATTCTAAGCTTATGAGCAAATTCTCGCTATAAAACCTTTAACACAGAGAGACTACATGCATAGACGGCGTGATAGCCCTTGGTCTGAGGGCGTCATAGGCCTGGCTTCGAACAAAAAGGCCCACCGTGCTGCATACCAAACACTCGGCAAACTCCTGACCAGACCCCAGTACAGTAACACTATTATAACAAGTCTTTAATTTCGCGATCAGCGTTACAACTCGGGCTGCCCCTCCTCCCCTGGCCTGGCCTTATACCCACCGAGTTTTTAAAAGGGTCGAAGGTCAACCTCCAGGGGTGGAGGAGGAGGCTCTCGGCATAAAGGCTAGGCTTTGAAGGAACAATGGAGCTTTGTAGCGCTTATA
>NC_091578.1:14107960-14110460 GCF_042767895.1 Penaeus vannamei | reverse complement strand
AATTCCCTGTGTGGCAACGTCGAGGGCAGAAAACGCGGATGGGCACAGGGGACGCGGCGCTGAGTCTGGGCTCGTGGGACGGACTCCCTCCGCGCAGCATCACCACGCCGCCACCACCACGACTCTCACGACCACCATCACCACCACGACTCTTATGATCGCCATCATCACCATGGCCACCGCGACTCTCACGACCATCACCATCTTCACCACGACTCTTATGATCGCCATCATCACCATCACCGCCACGACCCTTACGATCACCGTCATCACCACGACTCTTCTGATCGCCATCATCACCACCACCACAACTCCGGCGACCACCCTCACCACCACGACTCTCACGACCACCACCACCCTCGCCGTGGGACTGTTGTCTCCCTCTTGTTCACCACCAAAGTAATTTCTCTCTTTCCATCCCTCTTACACCTCGCTTTCATCACCAACGACTCGTCTCAACACCAACATCACCACTATCCCGGTCTGGAATGAGCTTTATCACTGCGTTAATCATCACTGCAACTGACGAAGATAGAATGAACAGAAACATCTATAACAATTGACGAAAAACAGAAGATAGAAGAAAAGGGAGATATTTGTGTATTAATGATAAAGACTGTTGACCCATTTCATTAATACTTATTTGTACTTATTATTTCATTATCATTATCACTTCCATTATTACTATCATTATTGCTACAAATAATGATGACTTTAATAACAACAACAATTCTAACAACCAAATAAAAATAATAATCACAACAATTATACTAAGAGTGATGATGATAACAATAACAGCGTACCAAAATGATGACAATAATAAAATCATATTGTAGCAGTAGTAGCAGTCGTAATAAAGAAAATGATAATATAACAAAACAATAATAAAAATGATGATGATAATAATAATAATAATGATAATAATAATCATGATAATAATAACAATAATAATAATAATAATAACAATGATAATAATGATGACAATAATAAAAAATAATAATAATAAAAGAAACAGCAACAACCATAACAATAATAATAATGATAATAACAATAATAACAATATAATAATAATTTAAAAAATAATATCAATGATAATAATAATGATAATAATTACAATAACAATAATGACGATAATAATAATGATAATAATAATAATAATAATAATAATAATACCAACAATAATTATAATAATAATAATAATAATAATAATAATAATAATAATAATAATAATAATAATAATAGTAATAAGGATAATAATAATAATAATAGTTATAACAATAATACAAATAGTGGTGAATATAATGAAAATAATAGTAATACTGACAAGAACAATCAAATAATAGTAATAATAATGATACTGTTATTAATAATAACAATAATGGATAGACAGAAGTATATCATTGTTATTAACATCATTATTATCATTGTTATTATTATCATTACCATCACTGTTAGTATCATTATCATTATTATTATTATTATTATTATTATTATTATTATTATTATTATTATTATTATTATTATTATTATTATCATTATTATTACTCTTAGTATCATTATTATTACTCTTAGTATCATTATCATTATCATCATTATTATTATTATTATTATTATTATTATCATTATTATTATTATTATCATCATCATTATACCATTATTATCGTTATTATGTATGTGTGTATGATAATAATAATTATATTAGTAAAAGAAAAATGAGAAAGTAGAACGAAAGCGGAAAATTAATAAGAAAAAATATTAATAATAAATTCCCCAACATAGGACGAATGAGGAAGAAAAAATAAAAAATAAGTAAATAAAAAAAACATGAAGATAATTCCAGTCCTTATCACAGTGCATTATTGTTGTTGTTGTTTTTTCTTTGTTTTTATTCTTCCATTTAAACTTTTTTTCCCTTTTTTAGCCTTCTTTTCTCTCTCTCTTTCTTATTTTTGACCCCTCCCCCCTATCGCCTTCCGACTACGTGTCTTTTTGGTTGTGATGCTAGCACTAATTCTTTTTTTTTACTTTCCAATTTTCTTTTTTTTTTTTTTCCTTCTTTCTCTCCCTCTCTTCTCTCTCCTCTCTTCTCTCTTCTCTCTTCTCTCTTCTCTCTTCTCTCTTCTCTCTCTCTCTCTCTCTCTCTCTCTCTCTCTCTCTCTCTCTCTCTCTCTCTCTCTCTCTCTCTCTGTCTGTCTCTCTGTCTTTCTTTCTTTTTCTTTCTCTTTCTCTCTTTCTCTCTCTCTCTCTCTCTCTCTCTCTCTCTCTCTCTCTCTCTCTCTCTCTTTCACTCTCTCTTTCACTCTCTCTTTCACTCTCTCTCTCTCTCTCTCTCTCTCTCTCTCTCTCTCTCTCTCTCTCTCTCTCTCTCTCTCTCTCTCTCTCTCTCTCTCTCTCCTTCTCTTTCTCTTTCTCTCCCTCTCCCTCTCCCTCTCCCTCTCCCTCTACTTCTCCCTCTCCTTCTCCTTCTCTTTCTCCTTCTCCCTCTCCCTCTCCCTCTCCC
>NC_091578.1:14095460-14097960 GCF_042767895.1 Penaeus vannamei | reverse complement strand
TCCACTTTGAAGCGCCCATCTTCGTTGCCATCTACGATTGTGTAAACGACGTCCCCGTTCAGGCCCTCGTCGGCATCTGAAGCTGATATTCGAATGATGTTTGTGCTGATGGGGGCCTCTTCAGGAACCTGCGCTCTGTACGGCTTCCTCATGAACTTCGGCGGGTTGTCGTTGACATCTGTGATGTAGATGTTTACTTTTGCTTTATCTCTCAGACGCGTGATACCGTTATCGAGAACTACTGCCTCCATTGATATGTAATCCAGGCCAGTTACTTTGACAAGTTGTTCGCGGTCAAAGTAGTGCAGCGTTTTCAGAAAACCACTTTTGGGATCGACTACAAAGTCATTTTGATTTGTAGCTATTGAGTATGTGAGCTCGGCGTTTCTTCCTTTGTCTCTGTCAGCAGCTGTAAGTTTCCCGACATAGGTGTCTGGCGGTTCGTTCTCGGCGAGGTAGAAGGTGAAGGTCGCGTTGGTAAACATGGGGGAGTTGTCGTTCTCGTCGATGACATGTATGACGACTGACACGGTGGAGGACCTGGGCGGCGTACCGTGGTCCCTGGCCACGATCGTCAGGGCGAAGTAATCTTGCGCCTCGCGGTCCAGAGCGCTCTTCACGTACAAATACCCATCGGGGAAGATGCCGAATTTCCGCTCCTCGTTGCCCTCGGTAATATCGTAGGACACGAAGCCATTCAGACCGTCGTCCTCGTCGGATGCAGTCAGAGCAAAGAACCTGTCGTTGACAGGTGTAGATTCCAGGAGCGACGTCTCGTACGACCCGTGCTCGAAGATGGGCGTGTGGTCGTTCACGTCCTCCACTGTGATGATGACGACCTGGCGAGAGGATAAAGGCGGCGATCCGGAATCTGTGGCAGCCACTTCAAGTCTGAAGCTGTTGCTTTTACTGTATTTTACGGGCTTCTTCAGGAAGATCATGCCGCTCGACCTGGAAATGGTGAAATAGTCGTCGGGATTGTTAGACAAACTGTAAGTGATCTTGCTGTTGACGCCATCGTCATTATCATACGCCCGGGCAAGGTAGACCTGGTGCCCCACAGGCCAGTTCTCTGCGACGGTGGCATGAGCCCGTGTGATGGGGAATTTGGGAGGATTATCATTGACGTCGTCCACCGTAATGTTGACCCAGGTCCTCCCGTATGCAGACGTCGTGGTGGCCACAGTGCGGAGTTGGTAGCTCGCTGCCTGCTCCCGGTCTATTCTTCTCGTGGTTTTTATCACGCCAGTCTTCTCGTCAATGGAGAAGACCTTATCGGGGTCCCCGGCGACGATGGCGTAGCTGACCTCTCCTACTGAGCTAGGGTTCACTACGCCCACAGTTCCCACTTCTCTTCCCACTGTGGGCTCTTTCTTTGCTTCATCTTCGACTAGAGAGAAAGTATACCCGTTACTCTCCTCAAATTCTAGCAGTTCAATCTGATTACTTTCTACTACAATGTCCACAGTAGCATCCTCAACAGCCTTACGATCACCCTTGTCTCTTGCAGCTACTGTCAACCGATACTGAGCCTTCCTGATATGACTGAGCCTCCCACTTAGACGAATGATACCGGTCTCGTGGTCTATTTCAAACTCATTATCGTTATCGTCGCTAGCATTGAGTTCGTAACTCGTTACAGCGTTCTCCCCAACATCCTTGTCAGTCGCAGAAACCTTTATCACAGATGACCCTAAAGGTAGGTCTTCGGGCACTACGACGAAGTACTGCTGAGGATAGAACTCCGGGCTGTTGTCGTTCACGTCCTGGACACTCAGAATAACCGTGGCCGTCGACGAGAGCGGGGGTATTCCCTGGTCTTTTGCTACGACTTTGATTTCGTATTCAGGCATTGCTTCTCGGTCTAATTTCGTCATGGTTGTCAGTCGGCCTGAGGATACATCAAGGGCGAATATCCCTGGATACATGTGCTCCACGTCCTGGTCGAACATGTAGGAGACGCTACCGTTCGTGCCTTGGTCGTGGTCCACTGCTGACACCATGGCTACCAGAGTGTCAGGTGGGGTGTTCTCTGACAGGCTGACGTTGATGACGGTCTGGGCGAAGGTGGGCTTTTCGTCGTTTTCGTCTAGAATGGAGATCTTCAGGTGCGTGTAAGCCCGTTTCGGGTTTGGTCCGCCATCACGAGCAGTAATTTTGAGGTCGATAGAATCCTGCACCTCACGATCGAGAGGCGCTTTAGTAGTAATGAGGCCGCTCTGCAGGTCGATGTCGAACCACTGATTGTCGTTCCCAGAAATAATGGCGTAATAAATGTTTGAGTTCACACCTGTGTCCTCGTCATTGGCAGTGATTCCAGCCACGTAGGTGCCGATGGGGACGAGTTCACTGAGGACGGCCGAATACTCACTCTTCTCAAACACTGGCTCATGGTCGTTGATGTCGTTGACATGGATGATCAGGAACGCAGTTGATGACCTTGGCGGTGTGCCTTTGTCTGTGGCCACGATGGTTACATTGTATTTACTGATTTTCTCTC